>NC_090823.1:25798016-26068016 GCF_000390325.3 Nicotiana tomentosiformis | reverse complement strand
CACACCCCGCTGTTGTTGCTATTTTTATTTTTAGAGCAATCCTCTGTATGAAACTTATAACCATTCACTACGTACTTAGACATTGTTGTGACCTGAAGCCCAGGTCCCCAAGATATATCTTTCAAAAATTGATTTACACCATTATTTGGATTATTTACCTACATAGAGTTAAAAAAAGTCATAAGTTAGCACACCTTATGAATCAATTTTTATACATTCACTACATACGTATATATATATATATATATATATACACTTACAAACTGTTTGAACCACGTATCAAATCTCGTATATACAACATCATAGCCAAATTGACCCACGAAGTGACTGTGACATATCAAATATTTTTAGTAGTTGCATCAATATGTAGTCACAGTAAATTTTACATTTTGATAACTAATAAATCAATACTTACTTGAGAAATGGTACAACTTCGGGACAATTTAGCAACACATGAAGTGTAGCTGACTTGTACTCCATATCACTCAAACTTCTCTTTCTAACATCCTTAGAACATCGGCCTGGTTGATTGAATATGGACATTGGTGGATATAATGGATCATTCACACATTCGACCGTGTGCCTATTGGGCCTATTCCTAGAACATGGCACGTTACTCTCAAAATAATAAGAACAAAAATGTGCAGTTTCCTTTGCAAGATAGGCTTCGCATATAGATCCTTCAATCTTATTCCTCTGCTTAACAAATTGTTTGCATTTGCCAATTGTCCTACATAATCTCATGTTAGCCAATAACATTCAAATAAAATAGAATAGTACATCAAACTTATAATATTACCTCTCAAAGGGATACATCCATCTGCATTGAACAGGCCCTCCAAGTCGTGCCTCGTGTACAAGGTGTATTGGAAGGTGTTCCATCACATCAAAGAAACCACATGGGAATATTTTTTCCATCTTACTAGAAATTACACGGATGTTCTGGTCCATCCGAAGTAGGTTTTCTTCCCTTAATGTGGTAGAACACAAGTCTTTGAAAAACAAACTAATCTCTGTGATGGGTTTCCAGATTCTTTCAGGCAAACCACAAAATGCAATAGGCACTAAGGTCTCCATGAAAACATGGCAGTCATGACTTTTCAAATGGCTCAACTTCCCTACCTCCATATCTACTTTTTTCCAAGATTCGACGCATAACCCTCAGGCATCTTTAATTTCGTAACCCAATCACAAATTTGTCGTCTTTCCTCCAAAGTGAATGTGTAACTTGCTTTGGGCTTGAACACCTTACCATTGTTTGCTGTCTGTAAGTGTAATTCAGGCCGCCTGCAATATTCTTGTAAGTCCATTCTAGCCTTCGGGTTATCTTTTGTCTTACCTTTAACATCCATCACTGTGTTGAACAAATTATCAAAATAATTCTTCTCAATATGCATGACATCAAGGTTGTGTCGGAGAAGATTATCCTTCCAATAAGGCAACTCCCAAAATATACTCTGTTTCGTCCAATTATGATTAACACCATATCCGGGGAATCTATAAGGTGGAGCCTCAGTAACTTTACTGAAGTTCTGGACCCTCTCCCAAATTTCCTCACCTGAAAGTATCGGAGGTGGAGAATCATATTCCACTTTATTCTTTTTGAATGCATTTTTCATCCTTCTAAACTCATGATCATCAGGCAAGAATTGACGGTGACAATCAAACCATGATTGCTTTCGGCCATGTTTCAAAGTGAACGCTTTACTATTTTCCATGCAGTAAGGACAAGCTAGCTTCCCAGCAGTCATCCACCCAGACAACATTCCATACGCAGGAAAATCATTAATAGTCCACATTAAATTAGCACGCATATTAAAATTCTGCTTGGTTGATATGTCATATGTTTCAACACCATCATACCACAATTGTTTTAGCTCATCAATCAAAGGTTGCAAATATACATCAATCAAACTTTTTGGATTACGTGGATCGGGGATAATACAATTTAAGAATATATATGGACTAGTCATACACAACTCAGGTGGTAGATTATAAGGTGTAAGAAAGACAGGCTAACATGAATATGGTGTCGCAGATATAGAAAAAGGCGTGAAGCTATCGGCACACAGACCTAACCGAATGTTCCTTGGTTCACTAGCAAAATCTGGATATGTCCTATCAAAGTGCTTCCAAGCTTCTCCATCTGAAGGATGACACATAACACCAGGTAGTCTTCTATTTTCAAAATGCCATCTCATATGAGGAGCAGAACTCATCGACGCATATAACCTCTTTAACCTAGGTATAAGAGGTAAATAATGCATTGCCTTGACAGCGACCATATTCCCGCTGGAAAGCCTCTTGAAACGAGGCTTTTCGCAAAATTTACAACTGTCTAAAGTTGCATCATCTTTATAATATAACATGCAACCATCTTCACAACAATCAATTCTCATTGACGAAAGTCCTAACTTAGAAACCAATCTCTTCGCCTTATAGAAATCACCAGGTAAGTTGATATTAGGGTCAACTAGTTCACTCATAAGGTCAATGAAACAGTCCATGGCTGCTTGAGAAATATTCCAATTAGATTTGATACTTAGTAATCTAACTGCAACAGACAGCTCAGAGTGCGGACTTCCTTCACGTAGTGGACGACTAGCTTCCTCTAACTGTTCATAAAAATGTTTTGCGTCATCATTAGGAGTTTGTTCAACATTTTCATTGGGCTCACCCCCAAAAGCATCCGCAACCATATCTTGAATTCTAGAATCAAGATTTGTATTCTCCACCGACCTACTACTTTTACCAACAACCATGTTATAAAATATCCCACGGCTACCATCGATCTCTCCATGATTAGTCCACACAAAGTAATTCTCTATAAACCCCTTCCTATAAAGATGAAGCTTAACTTCCTCTGATTTTTTAAACTTCATACAATCGCACCTGACACAAGGGCACCTAATTACTCCTTCACTTTGGTATGGTGGAAGTGACATTGCATGTCTAATAAAGTCATCAACCCCTTCTACAAAATCCTCCCGCAATCCCCGCCGATTAGGATAATTTCTATTGTACATCCAAGTACGATGTTCCATCTATACAAATAAAACAAGAATAAATTAATTTATTCTACAATTATAAATTAATTATATCTTTTTTAGTTAATTCAAGATAATTATTTTTTTCTAATTACACCAATTTATATCCTAAAAGTTCAATTCATATCCAAAAGGTCCAATTCATATCTTAAAAGTTCAAATCATATCCTAAAAGTTCAATTCACAAGAACAAATCCTAAAAACTAAAATTTCAATTCATATCCTACGAGTTTAAACATAAACTAACTCAACTAAAGAAATTCAACCCATACCCTAAACTAAACTAATTCATAAATAATTGACTAATTAATAAAATTAATTAACAAAACTAATTAAAACAAGACCTAAACCCTAATCCTCAATAAATGCAATGTTCAAATAATTAAAATACTAATCAATTGAAACTAATTCATAACTAATTAACAAAATCTGAAAATAATAAATAAATGGGTTGTAATTCAAACCTAGAATTTGTAGGAGATGGAGAAGGAGATCGAGGAGCGGCAGTGGCAGTGGCAGAGGCGATGGCGACGGCGCGGCGACGGCGAGGGTGAGGGCTGGACGGCGAGGGGAGGCCTGGACGGTGAGGGGGAGGGGCTGGGAGAAGGAGAGAAGGGAAGGAAGAAGAGGGAAATTTTTTAGAGAAATGGGGTTTCCCCCGTTTTTCACTTCTCTGATTTTAGAATTACCGACCAAAGTTGGTCGGTAATTTTGGTCGGTACATTAAGTGCTGACCGTTTGACCAAAAACCGACCAACTTTGGTCGGTTTTTTTTAAAAAAATAATTAAAATCTTTAACCGACCAACGTTGGTCGGTAATTTTAAATATAAATTCTTAAATATTATAAAATATTTAAGAATAATAAAATAATTATTAAAATTTAAAAAATTGGATCCAAATTACCGACTAATGTTGGTCGGTAATCCAAAATTTTCTTGTCTGACCAGCTATTGACCAATTTACCGACCAACGTTGGTCGGTATTTTGTTTAAAAAAAATGTAAATATTTTTTTTCCCAGTTTGCGTCCAACCTGGACGGTTTTTTGTCGCATTTTTTGACCGACCAATGTTGGTCGGAAATAGTTGGTCGGTTTTTAGCAGATTTTTAGTAGTGAATTCGGACGGTTTAAACTTGCGATATTAGGCTTTTTCTTCAATTTTTTTAAAGCTAAAAGTAAGTTTTAAAATTTAACTTTTTCTGCAATTGACTTATTTAATTAAAATAGTAGCAACGATTTAATAAAATTCCATAACTGGGTGACTGCGATCTTATACCAAGTAATGAACAAAAGTATAATATATAGAATCAACAATAGAATATCAATTAATTTGATGTTTCTGCCTTTTATGCCAAATCACTTACAAACAATGGTTAAGAAAAAGCCTACAAAAATACTTTTAACACTTATTGATTCAACGAAAACAAAGGTATATCAAAAGAAAACTAAGCAAAGAAAGATTAGTTTACACAACTAAAAATGAATAGAGTATTTAATTTGCACAACTAACCTTAGTTTAAACTACTTACAAATGAACATAATGCTTTCTTTTCCTATTCTTCTCCCTTTCCAATTATTTTTTCTCTAATACGCCCATTCTATCTTCAAGAATGCTTTAAATTAGTTTGTTACACAAATAAGTTTTCTTAGTCATATTTCCATAAAAAACATCAATATTCCATAAGATACAAACAAGAGAAAGAATAAAAAATTAAAAGGTGGACTGAATTGACCGTGATTTGTAATGGGAAAATAAAATTTGATTTTCGAAAATAGTATTTTGGGCTGCAACATTTAGAGCGTGAGTAAGCAAATTTGGCTAGAGACAAACAGGTGAAGGGGAGGCCATCAGAATCTATAGTATAAAACTTCGGTTTTTCGGTTAGCACCAAAACCGAACACAGAACCGAATACCAAAATTTTTAAAAATATGAACCGCAAACCGAGCGAAAAGTCGAACCGTAAAAATTGAAATTATCGGTTTGGACGATTTTTCGGTTCGATCGATATTATGCCCACCCCTAATTAATAAACCGTTCATCATTTTTTTTTAGTAGCAGACGTGAGGTAGGCAAGTGTAATACGTACATGCATGTTCCTAGAACTTCCAAACATTAGCATTATTTATTCCTAACATAATTCCAAATACTAGAAAGTATGCATAGATGCTAAGCTATTCAATATTCATTACATTATAAGTCGGACACCAACCAATCCAAAAGCAGACAATTCCTTGTTCAGTAGGGATTTAAACATTAAAAAGCATGTCCATGTGAAAGACTAACAAGATCTTTGTAAATATTATTCTGGACTACACGTACGTTGTCAGTACGCAATATTCTCTTTAACTCTTTGCCCAGTTCCGAATATAACGGGTTACGTTTTTATTATATTGGTGTGTAGGCACAAAAATTTGAAGTGTTGAATTATTGGCTGCTTAGAAGAAATTTCCTTTTAAAAAAGTTTTTCTTGAATATGATACAATTATTTGTAACGATCCGGCCGGTTATTTTGAGTATTTGAACCCCGTAACGATCCGACCGATTATTTTGGTATTCATGGGGTTCGAGAATGATTTGTAATACTTAGTTTCATTTAAGAGCCTTAAGTCGGAAGAGTTGACAAATGTTTGACTTTTCTGTAAACGACCTCGAATTGATGGTTTGATGATTCCAATAGGTTCATATGGTGATTTTGGATTTAGGTGTATGTTCGGATTTAGATTTGGAGGTTCCTAAAAGTTTTTGAGCATATTTGCCGAAAGTTGTCAATTAGAACAATCAGAGAGTTCTTAAGTTTAGCCGATAGTTGACTGTAATGATATCAGGCTCCGATTGGTGTTTCAGAACTTGAAATAAGTTCGTTTTGTTGTTTGAAACTTGTGTGCAAAATTTGGTGGTGATCCGAATCGTTTAGGCTTGAACAGATGCTTGGTTGGAAGTTCTTTAACTTGAGAGAAGTGCAACTTGTGGTTTGAACCTTTATTCGTAGTTGTGATAATTTCGTATGTGTTTGAGAGCTCTAGATAGGTCTATGTAGTGTTTATGGACTTCTTGGTATGATTGGGGGATCCCGGAGGGGACATGTGAGTTTCGCACCATCCGGAGCATGTTGTAGAAGTGTTGAGTTGTTACTGGTTTTGTTCGTCGCAATTCCAATGAAAGGTTCGTAATTGCGAGCATCACATTTGCAAGGTGGTCGTCGCATTTTCGAGCTTGTTATGTTGGAGGACCTCGCATTTGCGAGGTATTGTGTGTTGCATTTGTGATTGGGTGCTTCTAACGGGACCTTTGCAATTGTGAAAATGTGGTGTCGCATTGGCAAAGTATGGTGAAGCTTCGCATTTGCGATCCTAGGACTGCATTTGCTAGGATTGCAATTGCAAGCCTCAGGTCGCAAAAGTGACATCTACATCTAGGTTAATAGTTGGAATTTTGGGATTTTAGCTCATTTTCTCATATTTTGAACCATAGACTTGGAGATGGGCAATTTTACTGGGAGATTTTCATACAAGACTTTGGGATAAGCGATTTCTACTCATTTTTGGTATTATTTCTCGAATCTACATGGATCATTAACACCTAAAACATAGGATTTTTGGATAAAATTTCGGGTGTTGCCTATAATTTAAGAAAGCAAAAATTGAGGTTCTAACTTCTAAGTTATGATTTGGACTTGGATTTGAAAATCAAACAGATATTTGGACTCATGAAATTATGGGTAGTCGGGTTCTACTTCTTGACTCGGGTTTTGTCCGTGTGGGTCCGGGTTGATTTTTATTGATTTTTTGGAAATTGGGTAAAAATTTAAACTCTTTCTTTGTTTTCTTCTTGGGAACGTTTTTTTTATGGTTCAAAATCAGAGAAACAATTGAGTATTAGAATACCCAATTACCCAAAGCTCTTGACACCAAATGATAACAAACAAATGCAAGAACAAGAAGTGGGACTTGAAAAGCAAATAAAGAGAGGGAAGCAAGACACAAATAATGATAAGATATTAGCAATAATTAGAATTAAAATTCTAATCACCCCTAATACAATCAACAAAAATACCCACACTAACAGAATTCTCAAGAGAAAGACAAAACTCTTGCAAATTCTAGGGTTAGTTCAAAGACAATCACAAAGTCTACCTTCAACCTCACAAAATACATAAAAATATTCAATATAGTCTAAGAAATGAAAGATGACGTAATATTTTCTATTTAGTGGTGGCTATAGTGATAATCAAAGAATTGTGTAGAGTACGAAAGAATATTGTCTTAACGACACCATAGAGGTGTTAAGACAATGTGGTCAAATTCGACACGAGGACTCTGTTCTGTGTAGCATTAAGAGGAAGGTTAATTTGTGTAAAAATTCTCAGGATATCCCTTCGGGAATCACCATTAATATACTTGCCAATCGTCTTAATCATGTCCCAAGTTCTTCTTCAGCACTGAGATATGGTGGGTGGCCATTGTATACTGAACTAACTAAACTGCCACCATTTGATGGACCATTTGAGTCGTTGACTAAAGAAGAATTGGCATTCTTTGATAATCCTGAACCTGGATATCCACAGGCTTATGATAATAAGAAAGAGGAAAACAAATAATAGAAAGTGAGAACCATGTTATGGCACTTTGTAGTGAAGGCCTATTAAGGTTTGAGGCCAAATATTACTACAATTCTGAAAGATATAACACTTTTTATTTAAAACACTTCATTACAATATTACTCACACTCATTATTTATCTCACTAACTACAATCTGTGGATTACTCTCTCTAACTTCTATTGCTTCCCTATGTTTTGGTGTACTTACAATGAGGAGGAAGCATCTATATTTATAGAGTTTTGTTGCTCACTTCGGCGCTTTGTCACGACCCGAAATTTCCACCTTCGGGACCGTGATAGCGCCTAATATTTCACTTGCTAGGCAAACCAACGTTAGAATAATCTTAACCATTTTTAAACCAATCAAATTAAATGGAAGTCAATTACTAAAATAAAGAGCGGAAGACCATAACAACTGAATCATCCAAATACATCCCTGAATCTGGTGTCACAAGTGCACGAGCTACTAGAATAATACAAATAAAGGTCTGAATAAAATTCAAATTGTTTGAAAGATAATACACAACTAAGATAAAGTAGAAGGGGACTTCAGAACTGCGAACATTATGCAGTTATACCTCAAGTCTCCTCTGGATAGCTGAATCCGAGCTAGACAATGGTACACTGTTGGGACCAACTCCAAAATCTGCACAAGAAGTTCAGAGTGTAGTATGAGTACAAACGACCCCATGTACTTCGTAATTGTCGAGTCTAACCTCGACGAAGTAGTGACGAGGCTATGACAAGACACATACGTAAACAACTTGTGCAAGTATATACATATACGAAGCAATATTGAACACAGTAATTAACAAATTTTACAAGTATGGGTGGGAACATGTGAAGGAAAATGGTATAAACATTTCAGCCAGAGAAGTGTCACGTAGCAGCCAAATAATGCACCACCAACAAAATAGGTAGTTGAAATATAAAAATGGTACGACACCACCCTTCTTGCTTTTACTTTCATCCTTCCCATGAAATGATGAATAAATAAAGTGAATGACACGGCATTACCCTTCGTGCTTTAACTCTCTTTCTTGCCATAATATGATGAATAAATAATTTAAATGGCACGGCATCACCCTTCGTGCTTTAACTCTCTTCCTCACTTTATAAATCAATAAATAATAATGTGAAAATGGTACGGCATCACCCTTCGTGCTTTACACTCTTCCTCATCAGGACAATGATAATATAAATTCGGAAGAGTATTTTAAATGCGGGGATCTATACTTATCAATCAATTAAATACCAGAATACTGACCTCTCATTCCAAAATATTCAACAATAATTAAATTAGCAATAATTTCATGAATAATGATCAATAAACAATAATAAACTTAAGCATGAATAACTTAATTAAATAGGCAATTATTCACAATGAACAAATTTTACCTGCATGCTTTGACTCAACCACAACGCATAAGTACTCGTCACCTCACATATAACTTGTACCCGCACATAAAATCACGGAGCAAATAGACAAACAAGTCCTACTCCTTCAAGTCAAGGTTAACCACGATTCTTACCTCGTTTCGTAATTCAAGTGATCACTCGACCACGACTTTTCCTTTCGAATTAGTCTCCAAACCAATCAAACCTAACAATTTATTTACAAACAATTCAATTGGAGCTTTAAAAATTATTCACAATTCGAAAGAGACTTAATTTAAGTCATTTTCGGAAAAGTCAACCAAAAGTCAATGTGGGGCCCACTTTTCGGAACCCGATGAAAAATTATAGAATCCAAACATCCATTCCGATACGAGTTCAACCATACAAAAATTATGGAATTCCGACATCGGATTGCCATTCAAATCTTCATTTTACAGTTTTGGAAGATTTTACAAAATCAGTTTTTTTTTTCCATTCAATCTACGGATTCATTATGTAAAGAAGTATGGAATCATGAAATATAATCAATATATGATAAGGAACACTTACCCAGTTCAAGCTTGTGGAAATCCTCTTTGAAATCACCCAAAATCCGAGACTTAAAACTTAAAAATGAGTAAAACTAGCAAACTTTCGTTTTTAAGCATTTTGTCCAGTATTTTCACATTTGCGGGCTCACATTTGCGAGACAAATCTCTCATCTACGAACCAAGGCAGCCAGGCAGAGGATCGCATCTGCGGACCTTCACGTCGCAGATGAGACTGCGCGGAAGCACAAGGGGAACCGCAAAAGCGTGAAGGATCGCATCTGCGATCATGGCACCGCAGAAATGGGCATCACATCTGTGTCCCAAGATTCACAGAAGTGAAGCTTCTCCTTGGCCTCAAAGTCGGAGAAGCAACCACGCACCTGCGGCCAAAATTGTGCAGGTGCGACGCACCAGAACCAGACATGTGTTCTTGAACAAAAATGGTCTGAAACGCATCCAAAACTCACCTGAGTCTCTCGGGACCTCGTCCAATTATACCAACCAGTTCGTAACATAACGTGGACCTACTCGGGGTTTCAAATTATGTCGAACAACGCTAAAACTACAATTCGCACATCGATTCGAACTTAATGAATTTATGACAATTTCAATTCTAAAACTCGCGCCGGAACACGTCAAAACAGTCAGGAATGACCTTAATTTTTGCATGTAAGTCTCAAACTATATAACAGAGCTATTATAACTTTCGGAATCAAAATCTGAGCCCGATATCTGTGTGATCAAACTTTGAAATCTTTAAGCTTTCAAACTTCTAATGTTTTCAATAAATGGTGATAACTCAAGTTAGGGACCTCCAAATTAAATTTCGGGCATGCGTCCAAGTCCCAAATTACGATACGGACCTATCGGAACTGTCAAAATACTGATCCTGGTCTGTTTGCTCAAAATATTTATCGAAGTCATCTTAAGTGAGTTTTAATGCACTATTTCATATTTTTATCAATTTTTCACATAAAAGATTTTTGGAAAAAATATACGGACTGTGCACGCAAGTCGAGAAATGCTAAATGGTGTTATTTGAGGTCTCGGAGCACAGAATTGAATGTTAAATTTAATGTTGACTTAACGGTCATCACACGCCTACTTTGAAGATTTGCAAGATTGGTCTTGCTCCACCGCCCAAGCAACAAATCAAATCAATTTGATTTTTGCTTCCTTTTTTTAATTTCTTTTTATTTAAATGGGTCCCACAAATTACATTCATTTTGCTTTTACTTTTCTAAATCATTTTCTCTTCCTTTATTCTTTTTTTTATTTAAATAGGTCCCACAAATTTTCCCCTTAATTTTGATTTTTCTTCTTCATTCTAAGATTTAATCTTAATCTCTGGAAATCTTCAAATTTGAGAGGCTTTGTGAAAATATCTGCAACTTGATCATGCGTCTTCACATATTTGAGCTCGACTTCCTTCTTGAAAATGCATTCTATGATGAAATATACTTGCTTCAATCATGATATGCACCAGATTCTTGGCAAGTGCCTGTACGGATTTGTTATCAATACAAATCTCCGTAGCTTCAATTTTTGGCAAATTGAGTTCCTTTAATAATCTTCTCAGCCAAATTGCATGACAGGTACATGACGTTGCTGCTACATATTCGGCTTCACAGGCCGAGAGAGTAACAATGGACTGTTTCTTTAAACTCTAGAAAATAACACAATTACCCAAGAAAAACATAAAACCAAGTGTGTTTTTCCTATCATCAATATATCCCGCATATTCACTATCACAATATCCCATAGGGTTGAAATCATTAGAACAAGAATAAAATAACCCATAGTCGATCGTACCTTTTAGGTAACGAAGAAGTTTTCAGTGACTTTCAAGTAAGTGGAGGTAGGAGCTTCCATGAAGCGACTTACTACTCCAACTGCAAAGAGTATATCTAGCGTGGTACAAGTAAAGTACCTCAAACTTTCTACAACACTTTTGAAGAGTGTGGGATCCACTTTTTCTCCTTTATCAAACTTGAACAATTTTGTCCCACTCTCTATCGGTGTGTTCACGGGGTTGCAATCGAGCATATTGAACTTCGTTAATATCTCTTTTGTATAGCTTTCTTGAGAGATAAAAATTCCATCCTCCATCTGTTTCACTTCTAGGTCCAAATAGTATGACATGAGCTCTACGTATGTCATCTCGAACTCACGGGACATATCTTTCTTAAAAGCTTCAAACAAACTTAGATTATTACCCGTGAAAATATGATCATCAACATAAAGACAAATAAGTAATATATCTCCATTAGTATGAATTTTAAGGTAAAGAGCATATTTATAGAGACAACGAGTAAACACATTGTGTTGAAAATACTTGTCGATACAACTATTCTATGCTCGTGGGGCTTGCTTTAATCCATATAAAGCTTTCTTCAACCGCAATACTTTATTTCATAGTTTTTGACCACAAAGCTCAATGATTGTTCAATATAGACTTCCTTCTTCAAGATAGTCATTCAAGAAGGCTGACTTGACATCTAGTTGATGGATCTTCCACTTCATTTGTGCCGCCAAAGAGATGAGCAAACGAATCGTCTCCATGCGCGCAACAGGTGATACTGTTGCAGTTATATTCTCCATGCGGGCAACATATAATCTTTAAGGGTAGTCGAAGTTAACACCATCAATGCCAAAGCGGCCACATCCCCTGACCTTCAGTGATACTGTTGCAGTCGGAGACTGGCTTTCGCCATCAAGGTGCTCGGCTTTCTTTCTTCGTAGAAACCAGATGAACTTCGTACTGATCAATGGGGCCACCACTGTTGATCATATCTAGCAGCCCAATTGGAGCAAAAGAGATGTTTGTTGCAAATATAATGCTTATACATAGCAAGAAATCTTACTGTGCTCCTTCTTGAACTACACAAGTAGCGTCCTTCATTACCAATCTTTTGCCAGCCATCGTCAATGATCAAGAAACACCATCACCCTCAGATAAGCTGAAACGGAATAAACACATGAACCGATCGACTATCCCTGTAGCAATAGACAGCAAAGAATCGAGTATGATTTTTGTAAAATGAGTAGCATCTTCTAGATGTTCATATTCGTGTCTTCACTCTTCTGCAACCCGTTTCTCTATTATCTTCTCAAACATGTACTTCTTCTGCATGGAATTGATCAAAATAACTTTCGTCCACTAAACATGAAGTAAGAATTTTAACAATGTGAAGAAATATTTTCACCTTCATCACCATATGGACACTTACATCCCACCAATAATCAATTTGAACTCATAATAAAGCAGTAGAATTAGTGGCACAAATCAAAATCCATACATCCAAATTATGTTAAATTTTTTTAAATTAGTTTTCCATGGTTATACTATAGCATATTGAGAGAAGGCGAAAAATATAACTATTCTTCTTTTTACCAAATTATCTTGCTCAAACAAAAGATGATGAACCTGACCAAGTAATCTGTGCATGTTTATACTCTCTAATAAATTAATTCGCAGTGGTCCTATGGACAACAGAGTTCAAAGAAATATTGACTCATCTTCTTGCGAGTAGGTGCTGTTTGACAAGAAACTGCAGAGCAAACAGCAACAAAAGCACTCTGTTAGCTCATAAGTAATATTCACAATCTCTTAACTATCTATGGTCACTTCAATATTTACGCGAAAATGAACTAAAGAATCTTTTGCGTCAAGGCATCTCATTACCGTTACGGCCAAATACCCATAGAACTATGCCAGATCTGATTACAGATTTTAACATTACTATAGTGTTTACCCGAAAAACGAACAGAGTTGAATTTATATGTAGTTCTAAGGGTATGTGGTATAACTTTGACACAAATAGTAAAAAGAAATAGAAATGTCCAATCTTGACTATAAAGAATGAAAGATAAACACAGTTAAAAATGAGAAAAATGAATGGGCAAAATAAGATGAAGTAATGGAGCTCAAATGGTTAATCTTTTAATATGAGAAATACAGTTTTTTTTACAATGTGTGAATGTCTTCTTGTCCTTACAAAAACAATAATCATCCATTTTATAGTGGAGGGATCCTACTTTAGATATAATAAAAAATACATAGTGGGGAACTCATGATGAATAAACTTTTCCCTAATTCCCGCCAGGATTCTCTCCCCTAATGCGGTTGCAACGGCTCTTGTCTATGAGCTCGATATTAACTCGAGCTCGGTATCGACTCGAGCTCGATATCGACTCGAGCTCTCGATCTTGACTTGAACTCGATTCTGACTCGGAGCCCGGTATTGATTCGGGGTCAGTGTCGGTCGGTCTCTGACTCATAAGCTCGATAATTTCGTTTCGCCTCATAGTTCAATTTGGATTCGAGCTCGATAGTGATATCGAGCTTGACATTGATCGATCCTAGAACTCGAAGCTTGATGACCTGGCTTCGGACCTCAACCTGATATTACGAAGATGCTCTTCGATCAATGTATTACCATCTCGATCAGTTCGTACGAAGGACTAATTGGTTTTGGCCGTATACAGATAGTCCCCTCGTTTCTCGGGAAGGATGTAACGAGAAACGATATGATTTTCTAACGGTACGATTATATATATACTGACTTTTGCATCGAGTTCGATCGTGACGTACGTGATAGCTGTTCCGTCGGTTCACTTCCCCAAATCATTAATGCTTGTCAGTTAGCGGTCGGCCACTAGCGCCATCGAACCGTCGTCGTGAGCCTATAAATACCCGCTCCTTCGTTGAATCAAACTTTACTTTTGCTCTAATCACCTCTAAGTCTTCTCACTCTTTTCGTCTCCTCCCTTTCGCCGCCTATAGAGCCACCTTCATTAGCGTTGAAACCACCAGTTTTTCATCTTCCTTCGCTCTTCTTTACTTTTACAAATGACAAAAATTTCAAAGACCGTACCGTAGAAGGATAAAGTTTCTTGCTCCTCTTCCCGGCCGTCCGGCGGCAAGGCACTGGTGGAGCCACTTCCCCACGAGTATGTTCCCGGCCCATCTACTCTAAAGTCCGATTTCAGGGTCGAAAATCCTTCATCGATCCCGGGCCGATGTGAGCATGTGTCGATGTACATGTGCTCGATAACAAATAACCACCTCTAGGCCTTGAGGATGAACTACAACTGGGGTCTCGAGGTCGTGGTGCAAATTCTTGCTCCTGAAGAGAGCATCACTGCTTATGCGGAGGAGTTCTTAAGTGTTTACACTTACCCCTTCACATTGGGTCTCATAGACCCAGTGATTATTGATCTTTGTAAAAGATATCAGGTCACCCTTGGCCAAATTCACCCTTCCCTATGGCACATAATAATCATGCTGCACTTCTTCTCTAGCAAGGCCGAGGGGCTAAAGTTTACTCTAAATCAGCTCATGCGGTTGTACCGGCCTCGAATCTATCGAGGATTAATTAGGCTCCAACACCGAAAAATGAAGGCCTTGATCTCGAGCATTGACGAGGACAAGGATAGGGGTTGGATGAGCCGTTTTATATGGGTGAGGACCCGTGACATTATCCCGGAAGAGAAGATGTCGTTCCCTGAGGAGTGAAACTTCAACCGTAAGTGATCTTTTAAACTTTGTTTTTCTTACCTTCTTTGACTCCGCCTGATATCCCCTTTCGATATGCAGCTGTTCCTTGGATGCCTCAAGCTGTACCTGACCTCGAAGATTGGGTTTCGAAGTTAGCCTCGACCTCCACTTATGCCGAACGCGCATGGCGTGATTTGGAAAAAGGCAGATGGGAGGCCAAGAAACATGGTAAGGGCCTCCTTTTTCATGTTTTTGAAACACTTTTTATACTTCATTCGTCACTAATTTTCTTTCATGCAGGCTTGACCAAGGATGCCATTTTGAGGCCTTCAAGTGGCGAGAAAGGAACCAAGTCCCCGGTTCTGAAACCGGGGGAAGAGGAAAACTGCCTCGCAGTCCGAGGACCTCAAGCCCAAATCTCGAAGGGTGAGGAGAAAAGTAATCGCTCTCACTATGGACTCGGTCCAAAAACTGAGAGACGAAGAAAAGGAAGAAGAGGAAAATGCCTCGGCACTGACGGTCCGACCTAGGAAAGCCGTCGAGGTTACCAAACCTTCAGAGTCGACAGCAGCTGCTAAAATCAAGCCTCGTGTCGAGGAGGCTTCCAAAAAGAAATCAGGTGAGGATCCCGAATTGCCAGAGTTCGAGATCGTTTCTCGTCCATCTACGGTTACACCGGACGGGGCCGGTCCTGATACCCCGAAGATCGATCAGAGCGTCCCGAGCGACTTGCCCGGGACCATGACAGCAGGTCACTTGCCTTCTCTTCCGACTTTTTTTGAGGAGGCACTAAGGGAAGCTCGAGAGTTGAAGACCCCTGATATGGGCGGAGGCTCTAGTGTAGGGGATCCCTTTCAGGATTGCTTTACTGGAGTCGATGACGCCTATGATATTAGTGACGCTTCTATTCTTCTATAAGAGGCCCAACGTCTCTTTTCTCGGGTAATAATCTGCTTACTATACTTCTTTTCTTTACTCTCTTCTAAATCTGACTTGCATTTTGCCTTTTTGTGTAGGCCCTTGCCAAGTTTCGAGCTGATCTCAGCCAGTGTGAAACCGAGCTCCAAAAGGTCTCGGAGGAGGGGAATGCTCTGAAGCTTCTTTGCGGCCAAAAAGATGAGACTATAAAGGACCTTCAAGCGGATTTGGCCAAGGCTCGTGACGAAGAAGCCGAGCTAGATAAGCAGGTGAGCATCCTTTTGATGGAGTATGGACTCGACCCAACTGTGGAGGTTAATACTTCGTTATCTCAGTTGTAACAAAAGGTTGAAAGGATCGGGTTGCTTCGGGGAGAAGTCGATCAGGTCAAGGCCTAGTGTGATCGGTGGAAGGAGACTATAGACCGCCTCACTATAGAAAAAGAAACTACCTTGTCCAAACTATCATCGGCCGATGTTCAACTTCGGGGCATCAAACAAAAAAGTTTGGCCCAAGCCAAGAGGATCGAGGAGCTCAAAACCGGGCTTGCTAAGGCCAAAGCAGAGATCGAGAAGACAAAAGTCACGGCGGACAAGTCCATTACCATGTACCGGGTTGATGCTGAGGATGCTCAAATGCAGCTAAGGGAGGCTTCTGACCGAGAGCAATGGATCATTGACTAGGCAAAGTGCCAATCCCGGAGGGAAACCCTCGAGGAAATCCATACTCGAGGTTTTGACCTCTCCGAGGAGATAGCCCGAGCCAAGGTGCTTGAGGCCAAAGCCAGGCAGCTTGCCTCCTTCGATGACGAAGATGATGATGAAGAAGGCAGTCGAGGCGGATCCGATGAGGGGCCTGAAGGAGAAGTTCCTCCCGAAGAAGAGGTCGAAACCGTCCGTAGTTAGGACTTAGTTTCCCTTTCTGATAGACCTTGATCGGTCTCTTGTACATAATCGTTTTTATCAATATATAATAGGAAAACTTCTTTTGAATGCTTTCTCAGTTTTATGTTCAAACGTATTTTGTGCTTTTTCCTTGTGAAACTTTTGTTGTTGTAGCCTCTGTAATCGAGCGAATACTAGTTCGAACTTAGAACAAATCCCTTAGGTTTTTTAGACACGCAATGGTGAGTCTCCGAGTTCAATAATATGTTCGAGATTTCGGATGGCTTGATCGATGCCATGACTGCATTGTTTTTATAACTAAGTTCGAGTATGTTTCGAACTTAGAATAGAATAAACCCTTAGGTTTTTATCAAATGATGGGTAATTTTTGAATCTTGCAGTGACATACCCCTTAAGATTTTATGGCGGATCCTTGAGCTAAGTTCAAGCCATCTTTATTTGAACTCGGAATAGTGGAACCCTTTGGTCCGAGTTGAGTGAGAACAAAGTCTCGAACTCTAAATGTATTGGTCCTTAGTCTTAATAGTTATTTGTTCGAACTTTAATTAAAGTAGCCCTTAGGTTTAATAGTCGAGTGAGTGATTGCTCGAACTTGAAGTAAGATAGCTCTTAGGCTTAATAGTCGAGTGAGTGATTTCTCGGACTCAAACTCGAAGTATTGTAGCCCGTAGGCTTTATGGTCGAGTGAGTGATTGCTCGAACTTGAAGTAAGATAGACCTTAGGCTTAATAGTCGAGTGAGTGATTGCTCGAACTCGAAGTATTGTAGCCCGTAGGCTTTATGGTCGAGCGAGTGATTGCTCGAACTTAACGTAAGATAGCCCTTAGGCTTAATAGTTGAGTGAGTGATTGCTCGAACTCGAACTCGAAGTATTGTAGCCCGTAGGCTTTATGGTCGAGTGAGTGATTGCTCGAACTCGAAGTAAGATAGTCCTTAGGCTTAATAGTCAAGTGAGTGATTGCTTGAACTCGAACTCGAAGTATTGTAGCCTATAGGCTTTATGGTCGAGTGAGTGATTGCTTAAACTCGAAGTAAGATAGCCCTTAGGATTAATAGTCGAGTGAGTGATTGCTCGAACTCGAACTCGAACTCAAAGTATTGTAGACCGTAGGCTTTATGGCGTAAGTTTTTCAAAACTCCTTCGGTAGTGGTCGACCCTTAAGCATGTTTGAATCATAAAGTAGAACGAACTTTTCAAAATATGAGGTATCGGTAAAGAAGAAGTTTTTCTTTATAAGTCATTATACATGTGTTCGTATTTTACGCCAGGGCTCGAGCAAAACTATGCGGGCATGTTTTGTTTTGACCATTTGGCTCTTACACTTTTTCCTATCGAGACCCTGTTTGACATAAATTTGATATGAAATAACTTTCTTGTATCGAACTCGATTTATTCGATGGTAAAGCCCCCCAGTATTCGAGTTTGATTGTAACAAAGCCTTGGATACTATTGAATTGTCCTCAGGTAGCACATAGTTGTTGCCTCGTTAAAAACCTTGCCAGAAAAACTCAGTTGGGATAAAAACCAATCTAAGAAAAAAAGAGTGCAATGCGTACTTTAAAATATGAGGTCTCGATGTCTTTGGTCGAACTCCTGCAATGAGTTAACGTAGAATATAAATAGACGAAAGGAGGGAGAAAATCATACCTTAACAATAATATCGTTTGAGAAGTGATATGTTCCACTTGTTTGGTAATGGTTCGCCATTCATCGTTCCGAGTTTATAAGACCCTTTTTCCGACTATATTGAGGACTTGATAGGGTCCATCCCAATTCGGGCCGAGCTTTCCTTCATTAGGATCTCGAGTGTTGATGGTGACCTTCCTTAGGACTAATTTCCTGACCCTGAAGTGGCAAAGGTTGGTTCTTCTATTGTAGTACCTTTCGATTCGTTGCTTTTGTGCAGCCATTCGAACAAGTGCCGCTTCTCGTTTTTCATCTAATAATTCGAGGCTAGTATTCGTAGCCTCATGGTTCGATTCCTCAGATGTATGTCGAAACCTTGCGCTGGGTTCTCCAACTAGAATTAAGGCTTCGGGGCCATACACTAAGGAAAACAGAGTTGCCCATGTACTGGACTTCGATGTTGTTCGATATGCCCAAAGGACTTCGGGCAGAATTTCTCTCCATTTCCCTTTAGCTTCATTCAACCTTTTCTTCAGGTTTTGGATGAGTCTTGTTCGTCGATTCGGCATGTCCGTTCCCACTAGGATGATACGTTGTTGACAATATCCTTTTTTATTTTATGGTCTTCGAGAAATTTCGTCACTTTGGTGCCGATAAATTATTTTTCATTGTCACACACTATTTCGGTGGGTATCCCAAATTGACACACGATGTGATCCTAGATGAAGTCTATAACTTCTTTCTTTCTAACTTTCTCGAGCGCCTGTGCTTCAACCCATTTAGAGAAATAGTCAGTCATAAATAAAATGAACGTAGCTTTATCTGGGGCCGATAGTAGAGGGCCGATGATATCTATCCCCCATTTCATGAATGGCCATGGGGAAGTTGTTCTCCGGACTGATGGATCATCGGTGCAAACCTTTGACATTTATCACCTTTTGACATTTATCACATTTTCCATGCTATCCCAGTAGTATCCTGCTCTAATGATTTTGTGAATCAGTGATTCGGTGCCGGAGTGGTTCCCACAAGTTCCTTCATGGACCTCTCGTAAAACGTAATCGGTGTCTCCTAGTCCTAAGCACACTGCCAATGGTCCATCGAACGTCCTTCTGTATAATGTAACATCTTCAGCCAACGTGAATCGAGCAGCTTTGGTTTGTAGGGCCCTCAATTCTTTAGAGTTCGGTGGGATTTTCCCGTTCTTCAAGTATTCAGTATACTTATTCCTCCAATCCCAGGTTAAACTTGTAGAATTTATCTCGGTATGACTCTCCTCGATTACGGATCCTGAGAGTTGAACGACAGTCCCCGAGTTAATCTCATCTTCCACGACCGATAACCCCAAATTTGCGATTGCATCAGCCTCACTGTTTTGTTCTCGAGGCACATGTTGTAAAGTCCATTCCTTGAAACGGTGCAAAGTTACATGTAATTTTTCCAAATACCTTTGCATTCTATCCTCTCGAACTTTGAAGGTTTTGTGTACTTGGTTCACCACTAGTAAAGAGTCACATTTGGCTTCAATAACTTCTGCTCCCAAGCTTTTAGCTAGCTCGAGACCTATAATCATGGCCTCATACTCGACCTCATTGTTAGTCAACCTAGACGTTTTGATAGATTGCCTAATAGTGCCACCCGTGGGGGATTTCAAAACGATGCCAAGCCCGAACCCCTTCACATTCAAAGCACCATCTGTGAAGAGGGTCCAAACCCCCGATGATGTACCCGATATTAACAAGAGTTCTTTTTCAACTTCGGGTACGAGGGTTGGTGTAAAATCGGCCACGAAGTCCTCTAAAATTTGAGATTTGATGGCCGCACGGGGTTGATATTCGATATCGTACCCACTGAGTTCGATGGCCTATTTGGCCAATCGGCCCGATAGTTCGGGCTTGTGCAAAATATTACGAAGTGGGTAAGTGTTTAATACGCATATGGGGGGACATTGAAAGTATGGTCTTAACTTCCTAGAGGTGCTTATCAGTGCAAGTGCCAATTTCTCTAAGTGTGGATATCTGGTTTCTACTTCTCCTAAGGTTCGACTTACATAATAAATAGGAAATTGCGTACCTTGATCTTCTTGAACTAGGATGCCACTTACCGCGATTTCCGATACCGCCAAGTATAAGTAAAGTTTCTCATCTGCCTTCAGAGTGTAAAGCAGCAGAGGGCTCGACAGGTATCGCTTCAATTATTCTAATGCATGTTGGCATTCCGGGGTCTAGGCGAAATCGTTCTTCTTTTTGAGTAGAGAGAAATATTTGTGGCTTCGATCCGATGACCTTGAAATGAATCAGCCTAAGACAGCTATCCGTCCAGTTAGCTTCTGCACGGCTTTTACACTGTCCACAACGGTGATGTTTTCGATGGCCTTGATTTTATCGGGGTTGATCTTGATGCCCCGATTCGATACCATGAAGCCAAGGAACTTGCCCGACCAACCCCGAAAGCACATTTCACGGGTTTGACTTTCATGTTGTATTTCCTTAAAATCTCGAACGGCTCCTACAAATGAGTCAAATGGTCCTCTCCGCGCAGGGACTTAACTAGAATGTCATCAATATAAACTTCCATTGACGTACCTATTTGTTCTTCAAATATTTTATTTACTAGGCGTTGGTAAGTAGCTCATGTATTTTTTAGCCCGAAGGGCATTATATTATAACAATATATTCCATACTTGGTGATAAATGAAGTCTTTTCTCGATCCTCCGAGTTCATTTAGATTTGATTGTACCCAGAATAGGCATCGAGAAAAGTAAGGATCTCATGGCCGAATGTGGCATCGATCATATGATCGATGTTAGGCAGTGGAAAAGAGTTTTTGGGGTACGCTTTGTTTAAATCCTTATAATCTACACACATTCTAAGTTTGTTCCCTTTTTAGGGACTACAACTACATTGGCTAACCATTCGGGATATTTCACCTCCCGAATCGACCCTATTTTGAGAAGTTTAATTACCTCGTCCTTTAGAATGCGTGTTTTACCTCGGACTGAGGTCTTCTTTTTTGCTTCACTGGTTTGAACCTAGGGTCCAGGCTTAGCCGATGCATTGTTATTGATGGTGGGATCCCTGCCATGTCTAAATAGGACCAAGAAAAACAATCTATATTATTAATAAGAAATTGAATAGGCTTTTTCCTGAGTTCGGGGGTCAATCCCGTTCCTAGGTATACCTTACTCTCGGGCAGATACTCGATCAATATAACCTGTTCCAGCTCTTCGATCGTTGATTTGGTAGCGTCAAAATCTTCGGGGATGATAAAAGTTCGAGGGGTCAGAAAATCCTCCTCCTCTTCTTCCATCTCCTGCTTCACCGATTCGGTCGAGGCTGGCGGCTGTGATTGCTATTTGATTTCTCATTTACCTTTGAAGCTCGACCTTTCTGAGGTTGGTAGTGTCGATATTGGTGTCACCTCATTGACTGCAAACATTTCCTTCGCAGCATGCTGCTCCCTGTATATATTTTTACACCGTCCAACGCTAGATATTTCATCACTTGGTGGAGAGACGAAGGTACTGCCCTCATATTGTGGATCCAAGGCCTTCCGAGTAGGGCGTTGTACCTTATGTCGCCCTCGATTACGTGGAACTTGGTATTTTAGATGGTCCCAGCCACATTCACCAGTAGAATAATCTCCCCTTTAGTTGTTTCACTGGCCATATTGAAGCCGTTTAACACCCGAGCTGCGGGCACGACTTGATTTTGCAGACTGAACTGCTCCACGACCCTCGATCTGATAGTATTCGCAGAGCTACCTGGATCCACTAAAATACGCTTAACTTGAACTTTATTTAATAAGATAGAAATTACCAGAGAGTCATTGTGGGACTGAGAAATGCCTTCGGTTTCTTCGTTATTGAATGATAAAGTGCCTTCGGGCACATAATCTCGGGTTCGTTTTTCTCTAGTTATCGGTATCTTTGTGCATTTGAGTATGGGTCCCTGTGGATTGTCGACCCCACCGACGATCATATGAATGACATGTTGGGGTTCCTCCTGTTCATTTTTTCTGTTGGCGTCTCTCTCTCTGAAATGATTCTTGGCTCGATCGCTGAGGAACTCTCGAAAGTGGCCCTTATTGAATAGACGTGCTACCTCCTCCCTTAATTGTCTGCAATCCTCGGTCTTGTGGTCATGCGTGCCATGATATTTGCACATTGAATTTAGGTTTCTTTGAGAAGGATCGGTTTGCATGGGTCTGGGCCACCTAGTATCTTTGATCCTTCTGATTGCTGATACAATGCCCAATGCATCGATGCTAAAGTTATATTCCGATAACCAAGGTGCCTCTATAGGATCGACATATTTGTCGAAACCAGTTTTGCTCATAAGTCCCCGAGAATTCTATCCACAGTCGCTTCTTAGACTGTTCCGGACGGAATTGGGTCCTGAACCATTATTCCTTCGATCTGTGGTGTATGGTTGATATCGGTCTTTGTTCGACCTTGACTCTCTATTGATGTCCCTCCGGTATCTTATATATTTGTGATGTGTTTCTCTCGCTATTTTTGCTTGTAAAGTTGTGTTGGCTGTTTCTACTTTCTATTTATTATGATGAGTGATGACATCATAGATCTATAAGAACTATCTTTATAAAATAAACTACGAAAAGTATGTGTTGAAATTTTAAGTTATTCAAGGGAACAATTTCTATTATCTTATCTCTCTATATGATTATGTGTAGAGGTATTCTCTCTACTTGAGAAATTATCTTCTTTTTTTTGCGCTTTCTATGTTATCTATCTAATAAATTAAAATTGTAGTACATGTCCTTTTTTTTACAGTATATATTCTTGCGCATAAAAAGAAAGAAAGATTTAAATGGCGTGTGGCTGAAAACCGTTGGTTCATTAGAGTGAGGTTCAAGGAATGTGTTGTTTATAATAGTAAATCTCATGTAATATTCTCTTTGCTGTTAATTATATTATTTTCTCTTTGCTTTTTTATTTTACAGAAGATTATCAACTTCTCTTTAGTTTGCTTAATGATTCAAATATTTAGAGCACTCTATTTATTTTGACATACTCTCTTTGCTTATTTTATTGTGTAAAATCTGTGTTCGATGAAATTCTCACACTATTCTCATCAAACATAACAATCAATTCGTCTTTTTAATTTTCAATCTTCTTAAAGGATGTCTATTTTTTCTTTATGTCGGCAATAGTATAGATGTGCTTATAATATATCTTGAGTGTTAAAACCACCATTGTTGAGTGGATGTGAAGCTCGGCTAAGAGAATGAAAAACGAAGCCTAGGGAGAGAAGCTTTTGGACAATTGTATCTTATTGAGAGAAAATAATCTATTATAATGAGTTACCTCTACTATGCTAAAATAACTGCATGTCACTCAGTCTTTTGCCTTAGTTTTTCAGCTTCCCACAATGCACAACTTTCATCCTAGCACTTCAACACACACCTCCCCTTCAAGCTAGGTGGTGTGAAAATATTCAGCAATCCTAGCTTGGACAACAAATGATAGTGCTGCACACTACCAGGTCTTTTTTGTCAAAATGTCTGCTTCTTGCTCGTCTATTGGCACATACTCAGGATTTACCCTGCCCTGCTGCACCTTCTCCCTTATGAAATGGCAATCAATCTCTATGTGTTTTGTTCTTTCATGAAACAAAGGATTGTTAGCTATCTGCATTGCAGCTTTACTGTCTGCGAACAGTTGTATTGGGGCAGCAACATTGATTTCTAATTCCTTGAGCAAACCTAGCAGCCACACAAGTTCAGCTACTGTTAGAGCCATGCTCCTATATTCTAACTCTGCTGAGCTTCTTGCTACTATGATCTGTTTCTTTGATTTCCAAGCTATCAAGGAGTTCCCTAACTTCACCAAATAGTAAGTTACTGATTTTCTTGAGTTTGGACAACTTGCCCAGCCTGCATCACAAAATGCTCTCAAGGCTGTATTCTTTTCTGCACTCATCAATACTCTAAGACCTGGCTCATTCTTCACATATCTCATAATTCTGTAAGATGCTTCAAGGTGTGACTTCTTAGGAGATTGCATGAACTGGCTCAAGGTCTGCATACTATATGCTATGTCTGGTATGATTAACGTCAAGTAAAGCAATTTTTCAACCAATCTTTGGTACTCTCTTACATCTTCTAATGTTGTATCATCATTGATGTCACAATGCTCATCATATTCAATAGTAGTAAGCTTCTTGTTCTGCTCCATTGGAGTTAATATAGGCTTAGAACCTGACAATCCTAATTCTGCAATCAACTCCAAAGCATATTTTCTTTGGCAAAGTAGGATTCCCTTTTGTGATCTGCATACCTCTATTCCTTTGGTACTCTCTTACATCTTCTAATGATGTATATCCATTGATGTCACAGTGCTCATCATATTTAGTAGTAGTAAGCTTCTTGTTCTGCTCCATTGGAGTTAATATAGGCTTAGAATATGACAATCCTAATTCTGCAATCAACTCCAAAGCATATTTTCTTTGGCAAAGTAGGATTCCCTTTTGTGATCTGTACACCTCTATTCCTAGGATGTATTTCAGAGTTCCTAGATCCTTCATCTTGAAATTATTTTGCAGAGTGTTCTTGGCTTCCTGAATGAGACCAGCATCATCACCTGTAATGAGAAGGTCATCTACATACATAAGTATTATAATCTGTCTGTTGTGCTTCTTCAGGGTGAATAGAGAATGATCATGCTTGCTTTGTATGAAACCAACATGTAGGAGTGCATTAGTGAGCTTAAGGTTCCACTGCCTAGATGCTTGTTTAAGGCCATATAAGGATTTGAGTAGTCTACATCCCGTGTTCCCCCTTTGGCTACCAAATCCAGGAGGTAGTTACATGTGTACCTCTTCCTCAAAGTCACCTTGAAGAAAAGCATTGTGAACATCCATCTAAAATAATGGCCATTTATTCATAGCTGCTAATGCAATCACAGTCCTAATGGTCACCATTTTGACCACAGAAGAGAATGTCTCTTGATAATCCAGCCCTTCTTGTTGGTTGTATCATTTAGCAACCAATCTAACTTTGTACCTCTCTATTGTTCCATCTGACCTATGCTTGATTTTGTATACCCATTTGCAGCCAATGGAAACTTTTCCTTTGGGAATAGGAGAAACCACATCCCATGTCTTGTTATTCACCAGTGCATCTGTCTCTGCTTGCATAACATCTACCCATTTCTGATCCTTCATTGCCTGATTATAGGATGTAGGTTCAACATCTGTTGACACTGCAGTAAGATAAGTATGATAGGCAGTGCTCAATATGTCATAGCCTAGATAGTTGTACATAGGATATATGCAAGTAGAAGAAGAAGGCTTCACAGTTGGGCAGATGTAATCCTTGGTCCAGACTAGTGGTTTTGATCCTCTGCTAGTTCTCCTGAGTTGTATATTTGATACTTCCTCATTTTCCACCTTTGCTGCCTGTTCTGGCTGCCAAACTAGGATTTCCCGATCACTATTGTTGCATAAGTCATCCAACTGAGGCATTGCATCTTTATTTTCAGCATGTGGTTGTCCCATTTCTTGAGCAGGAGCCTGCTGTTGTTGAGATGCATGTTGTTCTGTTGTATACTGTCTAGTTGTCTCAAAAAATAATGGAGGACTCCTTCCTTCTCTCATCATCATGAATGGGAATACATCCTCTCCAAATGTAACATCCTTGCTGACAAAAAACTTCTTGTCCTTGAGATTGTATGACTTGTACCCATTTTGAGATGCTGAATATCCCATATGGACTGCTGCTATTGTCCTAGTTAGAAGTTTATCACTCTGGTTGGTGACTGTAGCAAAATAGAGACAACCAATAACCCTTAGGTGAAGTAGTGAAGGTGGTGACTCATGGAAGACCTCATATGGTGACTTGCCACCTAGTACAGAGGATGATAGTCTATTTATCAAGTATACAGCTGCTAGTACACAATCTCCCCAGAAATATATTGGTATACCTCCCTGAAACCTCAGTGCTCTTGCTACTTCTAAGACGTGCATGTGTCTCCTCTCTACCACTCCATTTTATTGTGGAGTGTATGGAAAACTACTTTGATGTAGTATGCCATTATCTGATAAAAAGGTTGCACATTCTGAGCTGAAGAACTCAACTCCATTATCAGTTCTAAAGCATTTAACATTATGGTTAAATTGCACATTCACCATCTTGATAAAAGACTTTAAGAGCACAAGTGTATCACTTTCCAACTTCATTAAGAACACCAAAATCATTTTTGAATGATCATCTACAAGCGTCAAAAAATATCTATTTTCATTAGAAGTAGGCACCTTGTAGGGTCCCCAGATATCTACATGCACTAATTGAAAGATCACTCCTGCTCTAGTTGTACTAAGGGGAAAAGGCTTCCTAGTTTGTCTTGTTAATAGACATATAGTGCATTTATTGAAATTGCAATCTATAGGCATTTTGTTCTTCATAAAAGCCAGCTGCCTCATTACTCTAACTGGTACATGTACAAGCCTTCTGTGCCACACATTATTGTTTGTAGTAGTGTCTTCGGCCAAACAACTTCTAATTTGTTGCCTGAGCTTATTTGCACTTGAACCATCTGGTAATAGCACATAAAGACCACCCTTTTCTTTACCAATCTCCTTCACTTTTCCAATGCATAGGTCCTGGAATACACAGAATGATGGAAAGAAAAGTACTGAGCAAAATAGTTCCTTAGTCAATTTTGAAACTGACAGTAAGTTGTATTTGAAGTTAGGTACACATAGAACATTGTGAATTGATTTACCACCTTTGATGCTACACTTTCCTTGGTACACAACTGGTACTGATTTTTCATTTGGCAGGTGAACATTACCTCCTTTGGAGTTAGGTAATTTAGTTACATCAGTCAGCAAGTTAATATTTGAAGTCATATGATTTGTTGCCCCTGTATCAATAATCCAAGGAATGTCACATGTTTGAGTCAATTATGAATCAATGTTACCTGCCATGTTTGCTGCAAACTCTTCTCCTTTGTCCTGATTCAATAGATTCATTATCTTGTTATACTGCTCATTAGTGAAATAATTATGCATTCCTTGCCTTGCTACATTAGAATCTGTAGTTGTGGTTGCTGAAACATGTCATCCTTTGCATGAAATCCATCACATATGGCTATATTGGCTTATCGATACTCTTGCTTCCTCTTTCCTTTGAAACCAGGTGGGTAGCCCACTAACTTATAACAAGTATCCTTAGTGTGGCCTTTGGTTCTACGGTACTCACAATATAGATTTTCATATCTCTTGAACTTTTGTGTGTTATCTCTAGAGCTCATTAGGGCAGTGGAATCATTCACCTCATTCATAGTGTATTGGTCATACAAACTTTTCTTTGGCTTTCCTCGTGAATTAGCATAGCATATGCATGACTCACACTTGATGATGGGGACAAAAGTAGCATCTAACTTCTAATGGCACTATAACTATCATTTAATCCCATTAAAAACTGAAAAAGCTTCTGTTGTTCTAGGTGTGTTATGAACTCTCTTGTTTCAGGAGTTACAGGAAGAGTTGGAACTAGGGCACTATACTCATCCCACAACAGTTTAAGTCTAGAATGATAAGCAGAAATACTTGAGGTACCTTGAGAAACTGTACCAATTTCGCGATGAAGATTGTAGATCCTCGATCCATTGATTTTGTCAAAATGATCATGTAAATCAGTCCACACCTCATGAGCATTACTGGCATAAACTATCCCATTCACTAATTCCGGTGACACGGTGTTCATAATCCAAGTTAAAACTGTAGTATTGACACGTTCCCAATCCTCGCCTAGATCATCAGTGAATTGATCCTTAGTGCATGTACCGGTTATGAACCCTAATTTTTGCTTAGCTCGCAACATGATCTTCATTGCTCTGCGCCACACTGAATAATTCTCCATGCCGGTTAATCGGACTGAAATTATTACATTTCCCGGTGAATCTGAAGATTGTAGGTACAACGGATGTCGCAGATTATTAATGTCTAAAGCAACCATTACAGGTTTACTCAGAAAATTAGGGATTTGAGAATAAGCAAAAATCGATTGAAAAGTTCTCTCAGTAATTTCACGGAACAACTCTCAAACCAGAGTCTCAGCTTCGATCGATTCACTCTAGTTCTGATACCATGTTAAAATCACCATTGTTGAGTGGATGTAAAGCTCGGCTAAGAGAATGAAAAAGAAGCCTAGGGAGAGAAGCTTCTGGACAATTATATCTTACTGTGTATTGAGAGAAAAGAAATCTATTACAATAAGTTACCTCTACTGCTATTTATACGTGTATATATAAACATAAACCAGCTCTCTTAATTAACTCCAAATCTACAGCTAAATTTATTATAACTAACTCCTAACACCCAACTAACACTATGCTAAAGTAACTGCATGTCACTAAGTCTTTTGCCTTAGTTTCTCAGCTTCCCACAATGCACAGCTATCATCCTAGCACTTCAACATTGAGCATATGTAAAATTTTAATAAAAGGCCAGTAAAAACTAAAGTTTTTTCTTTGAAGATATCAGATAATTAAAAGTAACAAATTTGAAATAGATGCTTATTATTTGACGCAGTTATCGCAAGTTATTCTATCCATTTTCGTGCATTCTTAGAAGTATTTTTTAAACTAATTAAAATATTTGTTCGAGCTGCATGTTGGAACCAAAAATAGGTGAAAAAAAGAAGGTTAACGAGATAGACATAATTGATTAATAAAATTGTGATTGACGTTAATATGAGGTAAAATAATTTGGAGTGAGGTAAAACATGTATATGATGAATATGGTGTCTGCAAACGCACATCTATTTGTTACATTAAGTTATTAACTTGAACTTTTGTCAAAAACAATTAAGCTAATTTGACAAAAGCATTTATTTGAAGACATTAGCATTTTTCTGATTAATAATCTTTTTTTAAATGCCTTAGCTTTTAACATTTTAAGGATCCATTTATTAGCTATATTAACTGGAGCAGTATTGTATAAGATAAAATATAAATGTCATATCCATCGAATTGGGCAAAGTCTATGATAAGATTTTTTAAGAGATACCCTTATGGTTTAGGGGTGGATATACCTTTCTAAATCATTAATGTGATTTTGGGAGACACTCTAAACACAAATACATAAAGAAGGAAAGACATCTGAATTTTTTTCTAATTTTCACTTCCTCTTTTGCGAGAACAAGAATAGATATATATCCTTCCGTTTGCCTCTCTCTTTCACCCAATCACTCACATAAAAGAAGTAATTCCTCCCCAACAAGCAATGTATGGCAAGTTGCAATCCACAATTCAATCCACTTATCTTTCATTTGGTAGAATGTATTAAAAAAAATAATGCATGCATTCATTTTTTGTATTATTAATCTCTTGTTTGGTATACTTTTTCAACATGTATTACTAATACAAGTATTACTTATACAACCCTTTTGGTATTATCCTATGTGTAATTAATGTACATAACAAACCATGGTATTAGCAATATCAAGGCTATTAATACATGCATTAGCATGGTTAAAGACAAAATTGTCCTTAAGTCTCTTAAAGTTAAAGAATATAGAGGGCATTTTTGTAAACAACTAATTTTCTTAAAAGATTATGTAATGCATTTTAATTTTTATTACATCACACCAAACAGTAGATTAGAAATAATCTCTGCATAACTAATATTTGCATTACTAATCTCTGCATTACTAATATACCTTATTCAGCACTATTCTTATGCACCCTACCAAACGACCCCTACCATTAATCAATCCCATGGAGGCAGGGGTGGATGTAGTCTTGAGATACTGGGTTCATTTGAATGACGCATAATATAAATTTATATGAAAAAGTCTATTAAAATTATAACAAATGGAGTAGTATATATAAACCCAATTTTAAAAATATAACAGATTCAATACTAAAAATTTTAAAAATTGAACATAGAACATAAAATCCGCATCCACCTCAACATAGAGGTTAGCCACTATAACGCGGTGAGAACAAAAGAAAAACAAAATCTTAGTGATGATGTAAGGCCTATAAAAGCTAATCTTCCTAATAGTGAAGGGAAATGTTTGCACAGGCACAATTTTTGGTTGAAAATTAATTTTATTTAGAGCTACAATAATTGACGAAATCGAAAGATCTTTTTTCAGTAAAAGAATTACCTGTTTTCTAATTAGAGTTTTGGGTTAATCAGAACTGAAATTGAATCTAGAGATTGTACTGATTAGGATTGGGGCTGAATGATTTTCTAGCCGTAACCACACCATTTACATTTTTAACATTTATGTGGTTAAGAATTCTTAATTTTTAGATTTAAAATTTTGTAACAATTGACATAGGATAACATGTACTACAACAAAAAAAGTAGTGCCATAAAAGGCAGAAAAAACTAAATGACTTTTTATCTTTGTTTTATCAGTTATTAATATATCTTAATCCAAAAAAGTACGACTATAAATATATTCGAATTATTAAATATTATGTAATTAAATAGTGTAAGCATAAGTATTAAACATATGTATTCCATCATTAAGTGTTTTTGTATCCTTTAAGTGATTTTAGAACTTTTAGCATAACTATCAAAATATTTATTTAGTTCCATTTTGTCCTTAGAATATGTCAGAACTTTATTAATGAATTAGTTTGAATTATATATTATGTTTTTTGTGTGTATTAAGGAACTGTTTATTGAACTTCATACATATTCACAAACTAAAATTTATAATATACATAGTCAATAACAAGTAGTTTTAGAATATCACGCAATTTAAAATTTATTACTTTTGGTACAGGTTTTGTAATATTTGACACAAAATATTTCATGCATCGCATGAATATAGAACTATATTAAAAGCACGAAACTCCTTAGTGAAATACCTTACTTTTTTTAACTTTTAAAAATAAATTTTATACTAGACAAAATAGTCATTTAATTATTTACCTAATATTTTGAACTTTGAACTATGTAAAAACTCCTTTTATTTAGAAATTTTAAATCCAATAAGATTATCAATTTCAATTGAGTCTATCTCAAAATTCATAATGTTCTAAGCTTTCTCTTACAAATAGAAATCAAATCTGGATTTAAGTTTATTATTCTTTTCTTATTTGAATTGTAGATAAGATTTGAAATGCCATAAAGAATATAACTTGAGGGTTCAGTATGCTAAAATAATCTTTGCTCTAAGGATAAACTTTTTTCCTTTTTTCCTTTCCTTTTAAAATTTTAGAATGGTTGAATTATTTGTGCAAAACAAATATGGTATATTTCTTTCGACGTATATACTTTGCTTTTGAAACTTTTTCCATAGAAGACTTTAACCTATAATAAAAACAAATCCAATGAATTTCCACAAGTGGTATTGATCACGCCCAATTCTAGTTCTAAAAAGGATAAGCGGTCACTACAAATATAATCCGGTCTAAGAGTACGGATTCAAATCTCACAGAGAACTAAGATTTAGCTACAACTTTTCACTATCACTAAGAAGACAATTATGAACAATTTTCTAGATTATAAAAATTGAGATTTTATTTCTAACTAAATAACTAATAAGTACTAGAAAGCAGTAAAATTATCAACTAACGAGACAAAGGGTTGGAGATAAAATTGGAAAGGTCTAGGGTTATGATTTCTCCAATCGTTGGAATCCTCCAAACCACATCTCCTATAAATTCGCCTAAGTATTTCTCTACCGATCGTGAGTATTTTAGGTGATGTAATTCTCTTCTGAGCAACTACCACAATTTACTAGACCTATTCTTCCAAATTATACTAGCTGGCACTAGTTCACAGCTCACTAAGATCGCACCAAGGTTTTGTTATTCCTAATTCCACCTTTAAACCCTCCGTAATTATTTCTCATATACGTTAGGAGTGATGTTGCTCAACAACTACCTAAATATGTACCTTTTTTTCAAGCAATACATAATAATAGGCACAGTCAATTGAGAGCTCTTCAATCAGGTAAAATAAGCACGTAGTTAAACAAGTAGATAAATTTAAAGGCTCGATTATATAAAGACTTAATGAGAATTCATCCTCCAAAAGGTTCCATCAGAACCCTAGATAACAAATTAGTTATTCATGCAAGTATGTAAAAATACAACACTAGAATTCATAACAATAGAAAAATCGGAAGAAAGAGAAAAAAACGTGAAGTTGAATCCTTCTCCTTTCTCCAAGCGTGTTCTTGCCTCCTCAAAGTCTTATCTCTCTCCAAAGTAGTGTCTCCTTCTCTAAAGCACATTTTAGGATGTATTTATAGTGACTAGGGTTTATATGGGGCGAATTTTCCTTCTTCTATTTTGGATTGGAGAAGCTGGTTTCTTCTGCTCACGGTCTAGCGAAGGGAACCTCACTTCGTTATTCGGAACTTTTCTTGTTTTTTCTGCTTCGGTCCCGGTCTGGCGAAGCGAACCTCGCTTCGCTGTCCGAGACTTTTCTCTTCAGCTATTTTCACCATTTTTTCTCCTATTTGATCATTTCTCGCATAACTTTGTTCCTAAACAAAAGAAACACATAATGAGCATATTTTTACTTCAAAAGCGGTATAAAATCCCACAACTCACATACGAAATAATATGCAAACATACACAAAAACATGTATTTTTGTACCCTTTATCACCACCCCACACTTAAACTCTTGCTCGTCCTCGAGCAACTTAAAATTAAGCGCATAGGCAAGAAATACTTTCCAAAACATACTCAAGCATCACACCACTGAAAATGGTTTATATCAATGCTTAGAACCCAGTATATGCACTCTTCATACATTTTCTCAAGTTTTAACCTCATGCCAAGATTATTTAAAATATTCATGTGACTCTTTCTAACATCCTCGCCTCAAAACTTGACTTTAATGCATTCCACACTATGACTCACTCTTTGTGCCTACTCAAAAATCAAGCTCTCTACCAATCCTTTGCAAATCATGTGCCCTCACCAACAAACCACAAATAAAGTAGACCACACGCTCAATATAAGTTCAAGTATATTTTAAGGATTCTCAAATCGTAAGAAATTTTCTCACTCTCACAAAGAAACTCTTATTCCACCCAAGTTCGTACTATATGCTTGCCCGTAGTGTAAGACTTGAGTGATCTAAGATTGCAAAGTTTAGGATCAAGTATGACTTTATAGGTTGTAATGTAGGCTAAGGGACATGTAGGATATATTTGAGAAAGTAATGACTAACCCTCCTAAGCACTTTAATACACTACACTTTACTTTAATTTCAAGAACCTTCTTGTCATGACCAATTCAATCCCTTGCCATGAAACCATACACATTTAGGCCCTTCTTCGTTAAGAACATCAACATATAGATACTTACTAGCCCAAACAAAGATATGAGAGGTGTTATTTATTTTTTTTCTATTTTTTTCATTCTCCTTAATTTGATATTTCCGGCTAGTACCTTTTGTTGTTTATACAAACGTGCACCTTATCGGCCTTTTTATGGTTCTGCTCAAAGGTTATCCAATCTTTTTCTTTACTCTTCTAGCTACTTAAATACTTTCGGAGGTAAGGTTCAACAAGATTGATTAAGAATAACGGGGATTCGGCTTATAATGTGGTTGCCAAATTAAAGGTCTACATGCTCAAAAGGGATGACTACATATAATATTAGCACTAGTAGGTAAATATGCTAAATGGTCAATTAAAGAAAGCCTATATCACTTTCCAAACTTACAAGACTTAATCTTTTCGCTTCGACTCATAAACGGGACAAGTTCTAGACTAGTAAGGATGGCACATAGTACACTAAAGTCTCACCTCACACAATGCACATGACTCACTTAGGACGGCTCGGACCCGACTCTCAAGTTAAAGCAACTGGTACAATCATCATAAAATTGAAGTACATGGGAATTAATCACAAGAGTCAAAAGATGAGTCTCGTTGTCAAAATAAAGTCACATATGATTTCAAGGTATATAATTACAAAAATCATGAAGAAAGTACTCAGTTTAAATGCTCCGCCTCTAAGTCCCGATGTAAAATATGTCAAAAGGCATAGATACTCAAGTTCTCCCTATTTCATTATTGGTTCAAAAAAGAATAAAATGATTTTTTTTTTGTATTTTTCTTTGGAGTTTAAACCCTCAAGAAAACTGTCTAGGAAGTCCATCGTCGGGAAAAGTCTAATTCTTTATGAAACTTTTACCTAACAAAATAATTACTACCCGGTTCAAAGAGTCATCCCTTGGAAAAGAACTGTGGACATAAGAAAAACCAAGAGGGATTATTTCTACCTATTTTATTTTTCAACACACATAAAATAACACAACTAAAATAGCATAGGAACACCCAAACAGTCTCTTTACCTCACACTTAAAATTGTGCATTGTCCTCAATGCACACCCATAAATACAAGAAGGTAACAGAAACTCCCTGGTAGGCCAAAGGTCAAAGCATTAGCAATTCTTGGGGTACTGAAACTTCTCCCAGACTTGGTTCTTTGAGAGGGCACCCCACACTTAGTTCTAACTATCTCACTCGCTTTTGGTTTCTTTCAATGGCTTTGCTTCTCATGCTCCTAGAGAAATAAAACAAATGACGCTACAATAATAATACAATAATAAAAAATAAAAATAAAAGAAACAGTAAAGTCGGGTTGCCTCCCAACAAGCACTTGATTTAATGTCGCGGCACGACGCGAATCCATTTTTGTCTCCACCTCGAGCTTATAAATTGAACCCCAAGTTTTACGTCAAGCTTATGATTATGATCCTAGGGTGGTGGAACGAATCTAACTGGCCCAAGGAAATAATGTGGTATTCTGTACTTCTTAGACTTTAGATGAGGTGTGTAATCCTGACCTTCTGGCAAGAAGAACTCGAGAATGTAGGCACCTTGTTCCTTATTCATTGGCTCCTCAATTGGCTCGGATGACTCTATTTCCATATCATCATCCAAACACAATGTAGAAAAATGCTTGGAGTGTGGACCAACGCACTCAACTACATGAACTTTGGGGCTATTAATATCCTCAACACCAATGACACTTGAGTCAACTAAATATGTATCTTCAATGTTCTTGGTTGTCTCTAGTATCTCTTCTACAACATCGACATCCTCAAATTCTAGTTTGATAGTTTGTTGGTGTTTTACTCTTACCTCCTCCATTAGCACCTCAATTTCTACATCTAATGCATGCTCTTTTTGGCAATTATCCATAATATTAGCTTGTTGAGTATTAAATACTTCAACTAGTTGACTCACTTGAGCCTCCAAGTTGCAAATAGTAATCTCTTGCCTTTGTATGTGCACTTGTTTCTCACTATTTTATTCCACAAGGCACCTTAGCATATCCTTGATCTCTTTCAGGTCATCATCCCTGGGTTCTTTATTCCTATTAACTTCACAAGAAAAAGTATAACCATCATAGTAAGTGGTTGGGGGAGGATGAGAAATATAAGCACAACCATAAAAGTGACCACCTTGACCACCACACATATCACACATTCTACACATAAGATTGAGTTGGTGCACATAACTCGCTCTCGAGAATATTTTAATAATTTTTACATGGATGGATTCCTCCACAATATGCATAAAGAGGATCAAAAGTAGAATTACCAATATCAAAAATCTCATAATTCTAAGATGTCATGTCTCACAAATCAAAAATAAAAACAAAATCAAAATAAAAATTAAACAAAATAAAAGTTTAAACTTGACACCAAGCAATATTTACAGCTACAGCTACACTGTTAGTTCCCCGGCAACGGCGCCAAAATTTTATCACGTCCAACTCTAGTCCTAAAAATGATAAGCGATCACTGCAAAAATAATCCGGTCTTAGAGTCCGAAGTCGAATCCCACAGAGAACTAAGGTTTAGCTACAATTGTTCGCTATCACTAAGATGACAATTTTGAACAATTTTCTAAATTATAAAGATTGACATTGTATTTCTAACTAAATAACTAACAATTACTAGAAAGCAGTAAAATTATCAACTAACGAGACAAAGGGTTGGAAATAAAATTAAAAAGTTCTAGGGTTATGATTTCCCCAATCATCGGAATCCTTCAAACCATGTCTCTTATAAATTCGCCTAAGTATTCTCTAGCGATCGTGTGTACTTTAGGTATCGTAATTCTCTTTCGAGCAACTACCATAATTTACTAGACCTATTCTTCCAAATTATACTAGTTGGCACTAGTTCACAGCTCACTAAGACCGCACCAAGGTTTTGTTATTCCTAATCCCACCTTTAAACCCTCCGTAATTATTCCTCATATACGTTAGGAGTGATGTTGCTCAACAACTACCTAAATATGTACCTTTTTCCAAGTAATACATAATAATAGGCACAGTCAATTGAGAGCTCTTCAATCAAGTAAAATAAGCATGTAGTTAAACAAGTAGATAAATTTAAAGGCTCGATTATATAAAGACTTAATAAGAATTCATCCTCCAAAAGGTTCCATCAGAACCCTAGATAACAAATTAGTTATTCATGCAAGTATGTAAAAACACAACACTAGAATTCATAACAATAGAAAAATCGGAAGAAAGAGAAAAAAACATGAAGTTGAATCCTTCTCCTTGCTCCAAGCATATTCTTGCCTCCCCAAGGTCTTCTCTCTCTCCAAAGTAGTGTCTCCTTCTCTAAAGCATGTTTAAAGTTGTATTTATTGTGACTAGGGTTTGCATGGGGCAAATTTTCCTTCTTCTATTTTGGATTGGAGAAGCTGATTTCTTCTGCTCTGGTCCCGTTCTAGCGAAGTGAACCTCGCTTCGCTATCCGGAACTTTTCTGGTTTCTTCTGCTCCGGTCCCGGTCTGGCGAAGCGAACCTCGCTTCGCTGTCCGAGACATTTCTCTTCAGTTATTTTCACCAATTTTTCTCCTATTTGATCCTTTTCCGCATAAGTTTATTCCTACACATAATGAGCATATTTTTACTTCAAAAGCGGTGTGAAATTCCACAACTCACATAAGAAATAATATGCAAACATAATCAAAAACATGTATTTTCTACCCTTTATCACCACACCATATTTAAACTCTTGCTCGTCCTCGAGCAACTTAAAATTAAGCGCATAGGTAATAAATACCTTTCAAAATATACTCAAGCATCACACCACTGACAATGGTTTATATCAATACTTAGATCCCAACATATGCACTCTTCATACATTTTCTCAAGTTTTAAACTCATGCCAAGATTATTTAAAATTTTCATGTGACTCTTTCTAACATCCTCGCCTCAAAACATGACTCTAATGCATTCCACACTATGACTCACTCTTTATGTCTACTCAAAAATCAAGCTCTCTACCAATCATTTGCAAATCATGTGCCCTCACCAACAAAGCACAGAGAAAGTAGTCCACACACTCAATACAAGTTCAAGTATATTTTAAGGACTCTCAAATCGGAAGAATTTTCTCACTCTCACAAAGAAACTCTTATGCCACCCAAGTTCGTACTATAGGCTTGCCCGTAGTATAAGACTTGACTAATATAAGCTTGCAAAGTCTAGGATCAAGTATGACTTTATAGGTTGTAATGTAGGCTAAAGGACGGGTAGGATATATTTGAGAAAGTAATGACTAACCCTCCTAAGCACTTTAATACACTACACTTTACTTTCAAGCACCTTCTTGTCATGATCAATTCAATGTCTTGCCATGAAACCATACAAATTTAGGCCCTTCTTCATTAAGCACATCAACATATAGATGCTTATTGTCTCAAACAAAGATATGAGAGGTGTTATTCAATTTTTTTTCTTTTTTTTTTTCATTCTCCTTAATTTGATATTTTCGGCTAGTACCTTTTGTTGTTTATACAAACGTGCACCTTGTCGGCCTTTTATGGTTCCACTCAAAGGCTACCCAATCTTTTTCTTTACTCTTCTAGCTACTTAAGTACTTTCAGAGGTATATGTTCAACCATATTGATTAAGAACAACGGGGATTCATCTTGTAATATGGTTTCCAAATTAAAGGTCTATAAGCTCAAAAAGGATGATTACATATAATATTAGCACTGGTAGGAAAATATGCTAAATGGTCAATTAAAGAAAGCCTATATCACTTCCCAAACTTACAAGACTTAATCTTTTCGCTTCGACTCACAAATGGGACAAGTTCTAGACTAGCAAGGATGGCATAGAGTACACTAAAGTCTCACCTCACACAATGCACATGACTCACTTAGGACGGCTGGACCCGACTCTCAAGTTAAAGCAACTGGTACAATCATCATAAAATTGAAGTACATGGGAATTAATCACAAGAGTCAAAAGATGAGTCTCGTTGTCAAAATAAAGTCACATATGATTTCAAGGCATATAATTACAAAAATCATGAAGAAAGTACTCACTTTAAATGCTCCGCCTCTAAGCCCTGATGTAAAATATGTCAAAAGGCATAGATACTCAAGTTCTCCCTATTTCATTATCAGTTCAAAAAAGAATAAAATGATTTTTTTTAAATATTTTTTTTTGGACTTTAAACCCTCAAGAAAACTGTCTAGGAAGTCCATCGTCGGGAAAAGTCCAAATCTTTATGAAACTTTTACCTAACAAAACAATTACTACCCGGTTCAAAGAGTCATCCCTTGGAAAAGAACTGTGGCCATAAGAAAAACCAAGAAGGATTATTTCTACCTATTTTATTTTTCAAGACACATAAAATAACACAACTAAAATAGCATAGGAACACCCAAACAGTCTCTTTACCTCATACTTAAAATTGTGCATTGTCCTCAATACACACCCATAAATACAAGAGGGTAACAAAAACTCTCTGGTAGGCCAAAGGCCAAAGCATTAGCAACTCTTGGGGTACTGAAACTTCTCCCAGACTTGGTTCTTTGAGAGGGCACCCCACACTTAGTTCTAACTATCTCACTTGCTTTTGGTTTCTTTCAATGGCTTTGCTTCTCATGCTCCTAGAGAAATAAAAAAAATGACACTACAAGAATAATACAATAATAAAAAATAAAAATAAAAGAAACAGTAAAGTCGGGTTGCCTCCCAACAAGCACTTGATTTAATGTCGCGGCACGACGCGAATCCATTTTTGCCTCCACCTCGAGCTTATAAATTGAACCCCAAGTTTTGCGTCAAGCTTATGATTATGATCCTAGGGTGGTGGAACGAATCTAACTGGCCCAAGAAAATAATGTGGTATTCTGCACTTCTTAGCCTTTAGATGAGGTGTGTAATCCTGACTTTCTGGCAAGAAGAACTCGAGAATGTAGGCACCTTGTTCCTCATTCATTGACTCCTCAATTAGCTCGGATGACTCTATTTCCATATCATCATCCAAACACAATGTGAAAAAATACTTGGAGTGTGGACCAATGCACTCAACTACATGAACTTTGGGGCTATTAATATCCTCAACACCAATGACACTAGAGTCAACTAAATATGCATCTTCAATGTTCTTGGTTGTCTCTAGTATCTCTTCTACAACATCGACATCCTCAAATTCTAGTTTGATAGTTTGCTGGTGTTCTACTCTTACCTCCTCCATTAGCACCTCAATTTCTACATCTAATGCATGCTCTTTTTGGCAACTATCCATAATATTAGTCTACATCTAATGCATGCTCTTTTTGGCAACTATCCATAATATTAGCTTGTTGAGTATTAAATACTTCAACTAGTTGACTCACTTGAGCCTCCAAGTTGCGAATAGTAATCTCTTGCCTTTGTATGTGCACTTGTTTCTCACTATTTTGTTCCACAAGGTACCTTAGCATATCCTTGATCTCTTTCTAGTCATCATCCCTGGGTTCTTTGTTCTTATTAACTTCACAAGAAAAAGTATAACCATTATAGTAAGGGGTTGGGGGAGGATGAGAAATATAAGCACAACTATGAAAGTGACCATCTTGACCACCATACATATCACACACATTCTACATATAAGATTGAGTTGGTGCACATAACTCACTCTCGAGAATATTTTAATAATTTTGTCATGGATGGATTCCTCCATAATATGCATAAGGAGGATCAAAAGTAGAATTACCAACATCAAAAATCTCATAATTCTAAGATGTCATGTCTCACAAATCAAAAATAAAAACAAAATCAAAATAAAAATTCAACAAAATAAAAGTTTAAACTTGACACCAAGCAATATTTACAGCTACAGCTACACTGTTAGTTCCCCGGCAACGGCGCCAAAATTTTATCACGCCCAACTCTAGTCCTAAAAATAATAAGCGATCACTGCAAAAATAATCCGGTCTTAGAGTCCGAAGTCGAATCCCACAGAGAACTAAGGTTTAGCTACAATTGTTCGCTATCACTAAGAAGACAAGTTTGAATAATTTTCTAAATTATAAAGATTGAGATTTTATTTCTAACTAAATAACTAACAAGCACAAGAAAGTAGTAAAATTATCAACTAACGATACAAAGGGTTGGAGATAAAATTGGAAAGGTCTAGGGTTATGATTTTTTCAATCGTCGAAATCTCCCAAACCATGTCTCCTATTAATTCGCTTAAGTATTCTCTACCGATCGTGAGTACTTTAGGTATCATAATTTTCTTTCGATAAACTACCACAATTTACTAGACCTATTCTTCCGAATTACGCTAGTTGGCACTAGTTCACCCCTCACTAAGATCGCACCAAGGTTTCGTTATTCCTAATCCCACCTTTAAACCCTCCGTATTGATTCCTCATATACGTTAGGAGTGATGTTGTTCAACGACTACTAAAATATGTACTTTTTTTCAAGCAATACATAATAAATAGGCACAGTCAATTTAGAGCTCTTCAATCAACTAAAATAAGCACGTAGTTAAACAAGTAGATAAATTCAAAGGCTCAATTATATAAAGACGTAACAAGAATTCATCCTCCAAAAGGTTCCATCAGAACCCTAGATAAGAAATTAGCTATTCATGCTAGTATGTAAAAATAAAATACTAGAATTCATAACAATCGAAAAATAGGAAGAAAGAGGAAAAAATGTGAAGTTGAATCCTTCTCCTTGCTCCAAGCATGTTCTTGCCTCTCCAAAATCTTCTATCTCTCCAAAGTAGTGTCTCCTTCTCTAAAGCACTTTTTAGAATGTATTTATAGCGACTAAGGTTTGTATGGGGCGAATTTTTCTTCTTCTATTTCGGATTGGAGAAGCTAGTTTCTTTTGCTCCGGTCCCGGTCTGGCGAAGTGAATCTCGCTTCACTGTCCGAAACTTTTTTAGTTTCTTCTGCTTCAGTCCCGGTCTGGCGAAGCGAACCTCGCTTCGCTGTCCGAGACTTTTTTCTTCAGTTGTTTTCTCCAATTTTTCTCTTATTTGATCATTTTCCGCATAAGTTTGTTTCTACACATAAGAAACACATAATGGGCATATTTTTACTTCAAAAGCGGTATGAAATTCCACAACTCACATAAGAAATTATATACAAACATACTCAAAAATATGTATTTTCACCCTTTATCATAGATCTAAAGAGGGTAAGATGTACACAACCTCATCCCTATCATAGAAGGGCAAAAAATCCGTTTTCTGATAGACCCTCGACTAAAGAAGGGATGAAAAGAAATAAAGGCAACAAGTAGTGACAACAATAAAGATAAAATGAGAAGACTGAAGCCAAGGTAGCAAGTAAACGCTAGGTAATAATAACAATCTAAGAATAAAGAGATATCATACTAACACTAATGCTATCGAACTGAGAAGACACAAGGAAAATGCTTGACTACCTACTATCTTACTACCCTAATCTTTGACGGTTACACCCTCCTATCAAGGGTCATGTCCTAAGTAAGCTTCAGTTGCATCATGTCCCGGCTAATCACTTCTCTTCAAGACTTCTTTAGCCTTCCTCTACCCCTCATCATACCCACTAAGACTAACCTCTCACATCTCCTAGCAGGAGCTTCTGTGCTTCTCTCCCTAACTGGCCCGAACCATCTCAACCTCGCCTCCCGCATCTTATTCTCCACGGGAGTCACACCTACCTTATTCCTAATCCTCTCTAACCCGGTATGCCCACACATCCATCTCAACATACTTATCTCAATTACTTTCATCTTCTGGATATGAGAGTCCTTGACCGGCCAACACTTTACCCGTATAATATAGTCAGTTTAACCGCTACTTTGTAGAACTTACCTTTAAGCATGGAAGACTTTAACCCAAAAACAAATGAGAGCTTTCAAGGAAATATACGACTTAATTAATAAAAACACAAAATCTTTGAAAAACTTTGCGAAATCTTCAATTCGAAAGCCAAAGACAACATATATATATATATATATATATATATATATATATATATATATATATATATATATATATATAATACGAAGTTGTCTCCTTAAATTAACTTCATTTGATCGTTAATCACCCTAAGGAGTCATGTTAGGATATTTTTCTTTGCTCTTTTTTAATTAAATATACTACTAACAATAAAATTATTCCCCCATCTAAACTTATACGTTCTTTAAAATACTATATGTAGGTTTAAAGAAAGTAAATAATTTTCTAAAAAACAAATGTAGTAATCAGGATACACGTGTCGTGCGCATACGCTGAGACTAATAACAAAAAGTGTGGAATATTTTCTGTTTCGTAAAAACCCTTAATTTTAATTATTTAGAGGGAACGTAAACTAGTAATCTAACTTGTACCTTATACCGAAACAGCATATGCATACTATTAGCAGAAATAAAGACGCTATTTTATGTCAATAAACGTGTGCTTTCTAGCATCTATTTTCCACAATCAAAAATTGGTGAAGTTTAACTTTATATTTTTAGGTAGGCTTATAAATAAATATGAAAATTGTACCAAACCCTAAGTTACGCCTCCTAGAGATTTATTTAGCCCTCTTTCTAGTAATTGATGACGCGGCGTAAAAGAGTAATGTCATTGGCGGCTCCAATTAGTTTTTTCCTAATTAGCAGGACCTAAATAATTTTCTATCTAATTGTTGTTAAAACTTATGACCTTTTAATATTGTATTGTTCAAAAATATTTATTGATTAGAAATGAGACTTTTTTAAGGAAATAAATATTTATTAAACAACCAAATTAAAACAAAATTACAAAAAAAAAAATTCTCTCATTGGATTGGTTATTAGTATAAAAATTTGCGTTCATACTTAATCATATCATGTGTTATATCCATTGGAATGCAATCCTATTAGTCAAAACTACTCAAATTTCCTTATCTTCCTCTAACAAGAAGTATTAATCTATACTAAAAAAAATAGCAAAGCCCAAGCTAATGTAGAACTCCTCTAAACAAGTCTATATAGGACTGCTTCATTTTTGAGATATTTCAAAATGTTTGACAATTGACGGCATTGTGTTTTTTACAACTTTTAATAGTTCAAAATTCATTAGATTTTATTTTTTAAGTGTAGTATCTTATAGTATTTGGAAATGGTGAAAATCATTTGCGTCCTCCAAGTTTGCTTTAAAAATCAAACTCATCCTCCAATATTAAACAACTATCATTCTGCTCCTCATATCAAATGTGACTTCTTAAAATGCCTATTTTACCCTCTACAATTTTTATCTCGTATTTTTATTCTTTAATATAATGATATTTTTTATTTTAATTTATGTTATCGACTTACCTATAGACAGATTAAAGAAACTTTTTTGAACCAAAAAAAGTGAGAAGTAGTAATCAAGCATATAAGTTAATGATGTTCAATAGTGAAATAAATGAGAAAAATAAAAAACTTTACATGATTTACTCGTATTAGTAATTTTATTAATAGCAATCAAAACTCAATCTATTTAGAAAATTGAGAATAAACGACATTAAATATTTTATAAATTATTCAATGCAAGTAATAAAAAAAATAATGGGGGAAAATAGAGATAAATTTTATAATAAATCTTCAAAAATTATCTATTTACAATTTATATGAACTTTAATTATAATTTAGAAAAAATATACTAATAACAATCAAAACTCAAAAATTTATATACATATTGAGAATAATAAAAATAGTGGAACTTAAAATCTCACACACTAACATACATTATATACATTTTAATATATATATATATATATATATATATATATATATATATATATATATATATATATATATAATTAAAATAATAGTAAAGTAGTAATACATTTTACAATAAATTCATAATATGATTCTTTTATTTATAATGTTATTGAACTTAGATTAGATTATATAAGATATAATATTATTTAAATTATGAGTAAATACCTATATTTAAAAATATCTAGATAATATAAAAAAGGTACGTATACGGGGAAGTTAAAAATGTCAAAGGGTAAACTAGAAATGATGAAAATGATAATTGTTTAAAGTTGGAGGATGAGTTTGATTTTTAGAGTAAACTCTGAGGATGCAAATGATTTTCACCCATTTGGAAAGTCAAAAGTACTTATTTTTAATAAAAAAATACTTATTTTTTGAAAGATACTTATTTTGTCGATTGAAGTATTTGGGTAAGTTTTTAGAAAAAAGATGGAGTAAATACTCTTTAGAAGTAGTGGAATATACTTCAAAAGCTGAAAAAGTATCTTTTCCCAAATGCATTTTTGAAATCTAGTCAAGCATAAAAATTATTGCTTTAATATTGACAAAACTGCTTTTCAAATAAATTAGCCAAATACAAGTTATTATTTTTTGAAAATACGTTTGACAAAAAATAATTTTCATAATAAACAGATTTTAGAAGCGTGACCAAATAAACTAATTTAATAGAGTAGTTTGTTTTAACTGTAACTACTATATTGGTAAATCAAATTCTTTCAAATAGTATCATAAAAATTGGACAGAGAGAAAGAGTAACATATTATCTATATAAAGAGTTTAAATTTTATGCATTATGATTGCAAAAGCATTTATACAAATTACTTATAGATAAAATCAGATAATTTTTTATTATAAATATTAATAATATGATAAAAATATTAAATTAAACCACTGTTTGTCGAATGCATTTTTCTTTTTCATCGAAACATAAAATTAATTAATATATGATAAAAAATGTTTATTAACCCACCGTGAGTAGTATATAGATTTCTTTTTTTTTTTTTTTTTTTTTTTTTGTATAGACAAATTCATAGTTTTTTTTTATATTTTTTATAGACAAATTGTTTTAGAAATAGGATAACAAATAGGTGCCATTAGGATGGACCAATTGGGCCTAAAACCCGTATAAAATAACTGGACCGATTCGACTTCCACCCAAAATCCTCACCCTCCCCACGTGCTAACTTCGAAAGCTTTCCGCTTCAGAGTTACAACAATGGCGGCTTCGTTACAATTCACTGCAACTCCTCTCAACCAACTCCAATTTCATTCGAAAACTCTGCCCAAACACACCGCTAAATGGAGTACTATTCGCTGTTCCGCGGCCTCACCAACCAAAAGCTACAACATCACTCTTCTCCCCGGCGATGGTATTGGACCTGAAGTTATTTCTGTTGCCAAAAATGCCCTCCAACTCGTCGCTTCCCTTGAAGGTATTTAAATAATAGATTCGAGTGTGTTTGACTTACTATTACTGCATTTCTAAACAAATTTGCTGATAGTAATTGTAATGTAAGTTTGCTAATATATGCTTATAATTATGTAATTAGTTTAATTTAAAAAATATTTACACAATTAGGTCATTTGTGTTGTAATTACTGGCAGGGACGGAGCTAGCCCTTTGAGTTTGGTAGCTTTGGTCCAAATGTCATATTTGTCTTAAGAAATTCATTGTATACGAACAAATTATTACTCCCTCCATCCCAATATATTTAATGGTGTTTCGGAGTTTAAAGAAAAAGAGGAAGACTTTTAAAACTTGTGCAGTAAAATGAGCCATAGATAATTGTTACTAAATATAGAAACGTGTCTTTATTTTTGGGACGCACTAAAAAGAAAAGAGTGTCACATAAATTAGGACGGTGAGAGTAATTTAGAACCCAGTAACTTAAAAGGACTAGAACCTTGAACTCATAAACTTCAAATCTTGGCTCCACCTTTAAATTTACAGGTAAATCTCTCGATAATCACTCTTCATTTGATAATGCTGAAATGAGTATTTATAATACTGAAATTAATGCCTCTCCTCTTCAATTAACTGCAAATGTTCTTTATTGAATTAGAAATGTGTTTTCTTGGATAATGTTGGCTGAAGAGGGGTGGGTTTTTTTTTGGGTGGGGGGGGGGGGGGGCGCTTCTCTGTTGTAATTTTGAAGCATTGATTGGTTTTTCGTGAATGCTTTGGAATAATGGGTTGAATGCAAGTTTGATTTTTTTTAGTTCGGTTTATTTTCGATCTCCGTGATTTCCTGCATTTTGTTTCTCCATGCGGTGTTTTGGACTGGTATGTTCTTGGTTATGTATTTTTCCAACTACTTGAGTGGATAACTTTGACTTATTTGTGCTAAATTCTTAGTTGATTTTCTAGTGAACCAAATTTTGTAGTTTTGTTTCATCTTGTCGAGCTGGGAATTTTAAGAACATGGTTAGGAAATCGAAATAAAGTAAAGTTGCTCCAATTTCTAAGTTTAACTAGTATAAAAATTGTAACTTTATGTTCAAGTTCTTAGACATCAGTCAATAGAAAATATAAATAATTTCTAGTACTTTATTTTTATTTTGTATAATATTAGTATGAGATGAGTTTAAATGGAGTAACATGGTCAATGAGGATTCATATAGTGGACTCCAGTTTGCTTGTGACTGAGGCATCGTTATAGTTATAGTTGTCGTTGATGATGATGTCCAAGTTCTTACTAATTAGCGCGCAAGCTGCCCTGGGCACCACTTGTGTAGAAATAAAAGCTCATATTGGAGATTAGATTTGTTGCCCGCTCCAATTTTCTTGGGACAGAAGGACTAATTTATCTGTGGTGATTTTCACGCTTCATTTGAATGTTCTTTTTTTTTTGGGTTAGGGCTTTAACTCTTGCGAACGTAACAGGATTTAATATTGGGTTCGAAGAGATGCATGTGGGAGGGGCTGCCTTGGATGCTGTTGGAGTGCCATTGCCTGATGAGACTCTCAATTCTGCAAAGAAATCTGATGCTATTCTTCTTGGAGCAATTGGAGGGTAACAACATAGGGTCTTTTTCTGAATATTTTGTTATATTTCATAGGTTCTTTTTTCTTCTGAAATCTCATATTTTTAGTTCCTTTTGTTGGATTTTTCTTGCATCTAAATTCAAAGGTATAAATGGGACAATAATGAAAGACATTTGAGGCCCGAGATGGCATTGCTTCACCTTCGAGGAGCCTTGAAGGTGTTTGCTAACTTGAGACCAGCCACTGTTTTACCACAGGTATTTTTTGCTTTCAGTTGCTTAAGACTGTCATATCATTATTACCTACCAAAATATTTGAGAGTATTTCTCAACTGCTATCAATTTTTGCTTTCAGTTGCTTAAGACTCTTTATGATTAGCATAAAGAGGAAGATCGTCTAAGTGAGTTCTGGATTGGATTCTTTTGACACACCTATTTGGATTTTAATAAAAAAAGTTTGTGCATGAATTACTCAGAGATAATGAAACATGCAATCAAAAAATGAATAGAAAGGTTCACATAGAGAGCACATAAATCTCCCTGCACTTTTTGACACGAGCAGCCTCCTGGAACTCTACCTCCTACAAATATATGCCATATGTTCTCTTAGATCCTCCAACACAAATTAACCGCTGGTACTCCTTGAGCAAGCTAACATGATTGGTGAAACGAGACTACTGCTAGTACCACCACCTTTATTTATTCCACCGACCTCTTTTTTAACACCATACAATTGATTAGAAAGTAATTTTGGAGGATTTGTCTGGGTGGAGGGTTCTATTGTAATGAGTATGAGCAGTCCAGTGAGTGTGGAAGTATGTTAGTGATTTTTGTTGTTGGAGGCTGTATTTTAAAAGGCGGAGGCACAGGACAAGATATGTAACGTATCATGTGAAAGGGAGTAAGCCCCGGGAAAGAGGCATAAGCCCCACTAATTCTTAAAGGGGAGTTAGCCCAACAAATGTTAATAAAATAGATTATAATATAAAAATCTATAGAAAATGTTTTTAAAATTTTATAAAATTCTATAGAAAAATATGTACAAAAATTAATTTACTATACGAGTATAATAACGTTTGTAGATTGTAAGTTACCTAAGTGCTAATTATAGAATCACATATTAGTTATGGTGAAATACCTAAAAGAAGATTTAAAACCAAAATTTTTGACGTATATTGGGCGGACGATTCAAGACATGGAGTATTTTACGAGGCGTTCATGGAGCATATCAAGTGAACAACACAAGGGTAAAGTGCATGTGAATGCCCCACTTATCCTAGCATACCCCATGAGACTTTAGACCTCAATGATTGCCTCAGGGCGTTTGGAGGCTGTCTCGCCTCAAGGTGAATCTCGGGCGAGTTTGGGCATTCCGTTTTGCTGCGAGTGGGGTACAATAAACCTAAGATTATTCTTTGAAGCTAGTAAGTGGTGCATGAATGTGGTGAAAAGGCAATGGCTCCATGGCCCATGCTAATGAGAGCTAAAGGGTTTGGAGGATAGTAGAGCTGTCCGGAGCGGTTGTCATTGAGTAGTACAGAGAAAGAGAAATTTGATAGAGTGATCTTGTTTCTTTTTACCTTTTGGGGGAGAGGACGTTCTTAAATACCTAGCATGGGACTGATAAAACAAGAGCCAAATGGGTGTTTTCCCTAATATGTTGTCTATTCTCCTCGGTGCGTTTTTCATTAATTGTAGGAGTTGGTCCACAATTAGACTGCCTCTACCTCTGTCTTCTTTTTACTCCTATTTTTAACTTTTGTTACAAGAATCAACTATGTTCCTTACTCAAAAACAAAAAAAAGGGAAAGAAAAATAAGGGCAGCCCGGTGCACTAAGCTCCCTCTATGCGCGGGGTTCGGGGAAGGGCCAGACCACAAGGGTCTATTGTAAGAAAGATCATAATCAGCAGAAATGTAGTGTATTCCCATTTTAAAGTTGGCAAATTTGTTAGTGTAGTGGATATATCCTTCATATTATGATAACCAGAGAAGTGGTAATGCATAAATATGTGGCGATTGCCTGATGGCGTCCAAAAGTCTTGTCCTGTCTATCTCTCTTTCTCTGCCCAGAGTCCTCCCTCATTCCTTCTTTGCCTCAAGACTTTTTTCTTTTGTTCGCTTTTTTTATAATTGTGAGGATCAAATGTTTTACTTGAAACCATTATGAGTTACATGTGGCAAAATATGCTAGAAGTGGATTGTCTATTAACAAGTATTGGATACTTCTAAGCTGCTTATTCATGACTCAACTATTTTTATCTTTTACTAATATTTATCTTTTCCAGTTTGGCCTGCATGCGCTCTTGAAGACGTGAGCCTTTTTGGTTACTTTTTTTTTTTTGCAAGACATCTGACCTCTACAGTTGTGTAAATTTGGTCTTCCTTCTACAAAGTCATCATTCACTAAACAGGAAACATACTCTTGATGAACTTGTCTTTGAAATCATTGTACGCGTAAATTACACTCTGAGTTTCCATGTAATTCCTTCATATTCATATTCCTCACTTAATGCAGTTAGTTGATGCTTCAACTTTGAAGAAAGAAGTTGCTGAAGGTGTAGACCTGATGGTTGTTAGGGAACTTACAGGAGGTTAGTATGGAATTGGTCACGGCCATTGATATTCAAATAAGTTGTTTCTTGACTTTTCTTTCTATAGATGGCTCTCTCCTTGATCACAACTTACTGTTCCCCATGTTAATAGGTATTTATTTTGGTGAACCAAGAGGTATCAAAACTAATGAAAATGGCCAGGAAATAGGTTTCAACACTGAAGTGTATGCAGCATATGAGGTATTTTGCTTAAAACATGCCTCCTGCTGTGCTTGCTAAAGATAACAAAATGCCTAGTATGTTATCCAGCGTTGGACCTATTGTCAAGCATCATTGTGTATGCAAAATTTCAAGTTATTAGTTTTGCTTATCTAACTTCTTTCATTGCCGTACAATCACTGTTAAAGTTCATAAAGAAACTAAATCCAGTATGGTCTTTCTGTTACTAAAAGTAGGATAGATATCAGACTTATTGAGATCAAAAATTTTACCTGAACTTTGTTCCTGACCTTTACACTACTAGTATTCGGCTTAATTCCTTTTCAGATCGAAAGAATTGCACGTATTGCATTTGAAACTGCAAGGAAGCGTCGAGGAAAACTCTGTAGCGTGGATAAAGCAAATGTTTTGGAGGTAAATCTTTCTCTCCACGTTCCCCAACCCTTCTTTTCTTCCCCTATATATCTGCATTCAACTTTCTAACATTATGCTCATAGGACACTTTCCTCTCTTTTTTTGTGTGCGTTGAATCTTTACCGGGATGTCAACTATGTTTTACTCCATTAATACAACTTTTAGCAAAATCTATCTTAACCGAAGTAACCCATTGTGATTTCGAGAATTACACCACGATCTGATTCTCTGATGGTCCTGGTCCTTTTAAATGCTTTTAGAGGGAGCATACAATTGACGCTTGTCTGCAAAGTAGGATATGCTCAAATTTGAAGTTTCCGTATTAAATATTAAAAAAGAATTAGTGTGTAAGCAAGTGATAGAGTTCATGATTTTGAGATATTGGCCAGGCCTCTACGCTTTGGAGGAAGAAAGTTACAGCACTAGCCTCAGAGTATCCTGATGTAGAGCTCTCTCACATGTATGTTGATAATGCAGCCATGCAACTTGTTCGCAACCCGAAGCAGGTTTCCATTTTCCTTTGGAATATATTTTTACAACTCTTGTTTCTCAAGTTGGCACACTAGTCCATTGAGTTGATCCTCTAAACAATCATAATGCAGTTTGATACAATTTTGACAAACAACATATTTGGTGATATCCTGTCCGATGAAGCATCAATGATTACAGGAAGTATCGGGATGCTTCCTTCTGCCAGTCTTGGTGAAACGGTATTGCCAGAAAATCTCCTTTCTTTGGAAGCATTATTTTTTTCCTTCCCACTACAAATTCTTTACTTTAATTTCCTTTTACTTTTGGGAACCTGTTGCCTCCAGGGACCTGGATTATTTGAACCTATACATGGTTCTGCTCCTGATATTGCTGGGCAGGTAGGTTATGGTTTTCCTTTTTTTCTCTTTTTTTCTTCCTCCTTTTCCTGCTGTATAACTATTACAGTAGCAAACTTCTTGTGTTCTTTAGAAATCGGGCATATATTTATGTTTACACACTAACTTTAACATGCAGGATAAAGCAAACCCCTTAGCTACAGTGCTCAGTGCTGCTATGCTTTTGAAATATGGCCTAGGTGAGGAGAAGGCTGCTCAGAGAATTGAAGCAGCTGTTTTGGACACCTTAAATCGAGGATTTCGTACCGGTGACATTCACTCTGCAGGACATGTGAGTTTTATCTAGTATATTAGATAGCTCTATTACTAAATTTCCAGCAATGTTTTTTCTCCTCGGGATTTTTTTTTTGGGGGTGGGGTGGTGGTGGTGGTGGTGGGGGAAGATATAGGTCATTAAGATCTCAGTGCTTCTTGGTTGTGAATTTTCATCTGTCTGATCTTGCACTTGAAATACATTTGGACATGCGGCAAACATCCAGCAAAAGCAAAAAATAAGTTAATATTTCTCACCTTTATCATAGGTTGGACCAAATAACTTGAATGCTGAAATTTAGTTTTAGTAACTAATTGTTTTCATATCAAACTTGCTGAATGAGCTGAAACACTTGTCTTCAGAAATTGGTGGGGTGCAAGGAAATGGGTGAAGAAGTGCTCAAGTCTATTGACAGCAAAACTCCTGCTGCTGTTTAAATTTATGAAGAGGCTTCGTCGAGCTTAGCAAATGATCATTTGGGCAGATGCATCTGTAGTCGATAGAATGCCATTTCTGTACTTTGTTTGAAGGATTGAAAATTGCTGGAATATTGCTGAGTGTTGTATCGTAGCATAAACATATCCATTCTTGTCTCTGATGTTTTGAGACCTTAGTCTGTTGTAACATGGAAGGAAATGAAAATAAGATTTTTGACCATTAAAAGCAGGAAAGGAAGGACTGGTAACCAATATAATTGTTCTCACTGCTACATTAGATGACTGTAAACCTATGTTTCATGGAACTGGAGATTGGTACATGATACAGGTTTCCGTCCGGCAAAGTAAGCAAATTTTGAGTATTAATTGTGGACTTGTAGCATGAGGGTGTTTGGATTGGTTTTTAAGTTGGTCAAATCAGCTTTTAAGTTCTTTTTTAGCTTTTTTCGGTGTTTGGCAAAGTTAAAAAAGTGCTTAAAATAAGTTTAAAACTGTTTAAAACAAGCCAAAAGCAAGAAGTTGGGCAACATCAACTTATTGTTTTTTGGCTTAAAAGTTATTTATGCTGAAAGTCACTTGCTCCTACTCTATGTTCTATCCATATGACATGTGCATTAAAGTGGGGGATAATATGCATCTAAGGGTTCGTTTGGTTGGGAAACAAGTTATCCCATGATTAATTATCCCGGGATTATTTATCCTGGGATTAGTTATCCTACTCTCCCATAGGCATAAAAAATACTACAATCCCGAAATTAATTATACCACGATTTTATTTAAATCAAACATGGGATAAACTCATTTCAAATTTAATCCTGAGATTAATCCCTCATACCAAATGAGTCCTAAATGTTTGGGCTATTGGTCAATTAAGTGGGAAAATGCCAGGGAAACTAAGGTTTAAATCCCAATTGAAGCTAAAAGAAAAAAATATTAAGGGGTCGTTTGGTAATGATAGATAAGCAAAATAATTATGGGATAAAAATTATTACCGCCTTATCTCTTGTTTGATCATTAAATCTGGGATAAGTATTAGGATTAAAAATAGTACCGGGATAACTTGTACCAGCGAGAGGGTAGAATAGTAATTCTAGGATAAGTTATCCCAGAATAAAACAGTAAAGTTGACAATCCCATAATTAATATAACATACCAAACAATCAATAAGAAATATAATACAAAGATAAGTAATTCTAACATAACTAATTCCAGCATAACTAATCCCAATATAACTTATCTATCTTCAAACCAAACGATCCCTAAGTGATTTCTTCCCCTCTTAACTTTGGGTAGAGTTATTCGACACCGTCTTTATCCTGAAAAGAAAACGTTTGGGGTAAGTAGTGGTGGTTTGTGAACTTAACTATAAATCCTTTTCATCAATGCAATTATCAATGATAACAAAAAACATAGACAATTTTGTTATATATTATTATTATTATTATTATTATTATTATTATTATTATTATTATTATTATTATTATTATTATTATTATAATTAGACATAAATCCGTTTCATCAATACATTATCAATGATAACACAAAATCATAGACAATTTTGTTATATTATTATTATTAAAATTATTGTTATTATTGTTGTTGTTATTATGTTTTTCAAAAGTAGTATTAATCTTATTTTTGTCGCCATTGTTGGAAATAATATGTTATGGATAAAGGTTGATAGAAGTTTTTAGCATTAGTTTTGAGTAGGGGTGTACATAGGTCGGGTTGGTTCGAAATTTTCAATTATCAAAACAAACCAATGGTGTCGGGTTTTTAAATTTATAAACCAAACCAAACTAACAAAGTCGGGTTTTTCAATCTCGTTTTTTCTCGAATTTTTTGGGTTTTTTTCCGGTAAAGATTTCATAGCATAAAATATGTAACTTGTGCTCCAAATATTTCTCAAGTCCTAGTAAAATACAATTATATAATGTGTTTTCCAAGAAACTAACATAATAATGTGAGATAAGTCATAGTATTATAATAAAATATTCAATAACAAAGATAAAACAATAAAATTATATAAAACAAATATTGCTAATTAATAATTCATAATGAAAATTAACATAATCTAAAAATACTATATAGGTAATGCTAAAATAAGTATAGCTAATAAGTACTAATATTAATAACATAACTAAGCACTAAAGAAAAAGATAAACTAAGTTATGCATTTTCATTATAAACCAATGTAAAACTAAAATAATTATCCAACACTATCGTCATTCCTAGTATTGAATTGAATTTCTTTTGTTAGCATTAGTATTGATTTGAACTTTGTTTGAGTTACTACATTTATGTGCTATAAAATTTATTTACCATTCAAGAATGTTAAGTCTAAACTTGAAATAATACGTTAAAAGATAAAACTGTGAAAAGTTTAAGAAATATTTATAATTTACATTACAATAAATATTTATATGTATAAAATATTTTTAAAAATTATATAAATATACTATCGAGTTGGTTTGGTTTCGATTTGATTTTTTTTAGTTAAAACAAACCAAAATAATTAAGATCGAATTTTATTTTCCAATACCAAACCAAATCAAACCAAACTACATGTTTGTCCATAAATTTCTTTTTTTTCCTTCCTTGTTTTTTTCCCTGGAATTTATCTTCAAAACATTGTTTGGTTATACATTTAACAAAATTTTTGAAGATGAATTTCAAAAAATTAAAGGTGAGTTTCAAATTTGAAAAAGTGATTTTTGCCTCTTTTTTAAGTAAACAATATTTTTCTCTCATAAAACTGTTATATTTTTGCTAGTGAAATGCATGTCCAAACATAATTTCAATCTTTAAATGCATTTTTTCAACTTAACTTTATTTTTTTTCTTTTTAAATCTCATACTTTTTATGTCCAATCGCCTATTAATTTTCAAAACAGTGGAAACGAGTCATAAACCAACAAAGGATATGAGCGTTAAGATTCAATCGAGTCACAGATTTCTCAAGAGCGTGAATTTAACTCTAATACGTACAAGCTTCTAGTAAATTTAATATGACTAAATAATGTGCATTTAAACAAATGTATGTGTAATTTTTTTAAATTCAAAATCGAAGTTCAAATGTGGAAATGTTCGGTTAGATAGCACCGCCTAGAGTGAGGGAGTGCTTTTGACTTATGACACGTGTTGTGCTGACATTTGTGCAAGTTGATAGGGTTAATAAGGGTATACCTGAGTTAGGTTGATTTTTATGAAAACCAAACCAAGCCAACTACTATATCGTTTGTTTTATTCTGATTTATCGATTTTTTTTGGATTTTTTCATATTATTTTTGTCACATAAATATTATTTCAATCTTACTTTATTATTGCATAACTAAACTTTTGATAAGTTAGTATATGTTTCGTAAGAATGAATAAATTGATAAACATGTGATCTATTAAAATATTCTTTTGGTAATACGTGATAGTTATTTTCTTAATCTAAAATATTTAATAGATTTTGATATATGAATATGGTAGAACAAAAAAACTGACACATTCAATAACACTTAATAAGAAAGTGATGATACACATTAGGATCAAACATTATTTAAATTAAATAACAATAAATGCACTTTATACCGCAATTAAATATTACTATATCTTATGAGAGGATCACAAATATTTCTAGATATTTTTTTTAAAGAAAATACTATATAAATTTTAAAAGTATTTACAAATTTTATATATTTATATGTGGTTTGGTTCAGTTTTTTTATTCAATACTAAACCAAACCAAACCAAACCAAAACCTAAATGAGGTTTTATCGGTTTGATTTAATTTTTCCGTTTGGTGCGATTTTCTGGTTAGATTTGAAAAAGTCTAATCCTGATATTGCATTTGCCCCCTATTCTATGTGACTATACATAGAGAGTCGAACAATTTCTTATGATTTTTGTAACATCTTTTAATTAGAAAAACTGTGACATATTAAACTAACTAGTGACTATCTAAGTTATATATTTTAAAAATAAATAATTTGGTATTTAAATTTTCCCCAGGAATTAGAATGTAAAATTTTACCCAATGAGGACATTCTGTCTAAGCAATAACCTTAAGACTATTTTCCGCCACTTTAAGCCACTTTAAGGACGTCATATCATACTATATTATAAGTATAAGACAAAATAGTCATTAAAAATTTTAACGACCATTTTACCCTTCAAACAAACATTATTTTAAGAAATATTTTTGTGCAACAAATGTAATTATGCATTCTTCAAAGATAACAAAAGAAAAAGTTTAATGCAAATAAAAAATAAAATCAAAATAAATAGAAATGTGCGAACTGTTTAGATGGCCATAGTAAATGGAAAATAACTCTTTGACTTCCTACAATGCATCTTTTTTCACTCATAATTCTATTGAAAATAACCTTTGAATGTGCTTCCTTTTAAATCATGAATGAACAATGAACTAAATTCAACAATTTATCTGATTCCATTTCGCCACATAACACCCATTTTGACCTCTCAAATTAGGTAAACTTATTTAAAGTGCAAGTTAAAAGATCAAAATAACCATAAAAGTTTTGAATGACTGTTTTACCTTCAAATAAGCATTATTTTAAGAAACTTTGTTGTGCAAAAATGTACATTTGCATTTTTCAAAGATAACAAAAGAAAAATATTTCATGCAAAAAAAAAAACAAATCAGCGGAAGTAGAAACGTGGGAGCCGTTCATAAAGCCACAATAAATGGAAAACAACTCTTGGACTTCCTGCATTGCATCTTTTTTCTACTCGTAAATAAGTGTTTTAAAAGGCGTGGGCGTAAGGCGTGACGTTTTACATATGTCTCAGCGGGGCGTAAGCCCCATAGGTATTTAATTTTTAATATTTTATAAAATAATATAATGACAGTTAATATTTATAAACAGGTAAAATTGCATAAAAATTGAATAAAACTATATATATGTGTGCTCCATCCCCACAAAAAACTAATCAAAACAATCTATTATACGTTACTTACAAGCACAAGTAATTTGAGTCTAAAATAATAAAGTTTTCTATATGGAGGAACAAAAAGGATGATTAACCTGCAATGTGATCTTTGAATTTACTGCTATGAAAAAAATGTAGTTCTCTTTGTATTTGTAAAAAAAATTAAATATTCGTTATTTTTGGGAGATATTAACATACTAGCGGACAAGATAAAAAATTAAAAAAACATGAATTATGGCTTAAATCAATAAAAAGGTCTTTACTTTTAAATTTAATACTTTTGAGTTCCTTTTTAAACCTTTTGAGTAATTACCAAACTGACTTTTGAGAATTTGGGTATTATATGAAATACTAATTCAACAAATTTTGTTTTAATTTGAAAAAGTTTCTGCGGCTTATTCTTTACTAAAAAAACGCACCCCGAACGCCCGGGCGTACGCCCCGAACGCCCGGACGTACGCCCCGCAATTGAGACTTTCGCCCCACACCATCGCCCCGGGACGTTTTTGGTACGCCTCGCCCCAGAAATGCCTTTTAAAACAGAGCATAATTGCGTTTGAAATGTATTTCCTTTTCAATTTTCAAACATATAGTGCATATTCTTGTATGTTAGCCTTCTCTCATACTTTATTTATTGGAAAAAAGGCCAAATATACTCCTCTACTTTCATATATTGTCTATATTTAACCTTCGTTATACTATTGGGCTAAATTTATCCCTATCGTTATACTATCGGGCCAAATTTACCCCTACAATCAACAAACTTTTAAAAATACTCATTGATCTGTTAAGTAATCTAAAATCTCCCAAATTTCTTTTATTTAAATCACTTGTTGTTCTTCTTGGTCCACTGTTTTTGAAATAATTGGCATTTACCTGCTTTCTGAATTAGAGAAAAAAATAAGAGAAAAAATTATTAAATAATACAACCGAATAAACAAAGTATAATAAATTAAAAAATCTAAATTAGGTAGCTTTTCTAAATTTTAAAAGTATTTACAACATCCTAATTTTAATGAATTCGTTGCACCAAATGTAGGGAAACTTTGCAAGTATTAGTAATTGAAGTTGAAGTTCCTCGGAGACTTTACATTTTCTAATTCAACTTTGCTTTAATTAAATGCCTACACATTTTGTATTCTTAAGTTAGTCGATCGAACTCTATGCTAACCAGGCAATGACAAAATATATTTGAATATACATGTACATACATGATGATCAGCTGCATATAATACATAATAAATAGACCCACTAAATTCTACGGTGTGTATATGATTGAAAAATAAATAAAATTTTAAACCAATTTTATTTGATACAAAAAGAGAAATGGGTGCATTGGTAATAAAAATAATTATGAATAATTTGAATAGTCTAATAACTTTAGTATTCACATCAATAGTAATTTTTAAAATTAAAATAGTGGACCAAGAAGAACAACAAGTGATTTAAATAAAAAGAATTTGGGAGATTTTGGATTACTTAACAGATCAAGGGGTATTTTTAAAAGTTTGATGATTGTAGGGGTAAATCTGGCCCGATAATATAATGGTAGGAGTAAATTTAGCATGATAATATAACAGAGGTTAAATGCAAACAATATATGAAAGTAGAGGGGTATATTTGGCCCTTTTCCCCTTGTTTATTTGTATAAATCATGAGTGGACAACGAACTAAATTCAACAATTCATTAGGTTCCATCTCGACTCACAATACCCATTTACACCTCTCAAATTAGGTATACTTATTTTTTTTTTAATTGTTACATTTTATTTGAGGTTTGCTAATTCGAGATGGCTATGCTTGCAATCATTCTCACGGCGACTATCTACTTTGGTTTTGTGGGTGACTTCCCTATATATGGTTAATGATTGTCACGATCTAGAATTTTCATCCTCGGAATCGTGATGGCGCCTAATATTTTACTTTCTAGGCAAACCAATAAGCTAAATAAACTGAAATAAAGTAGATAAATCTGATAACGACAATATCCAAATACAAATTCTAAAACTGGTGTCACGAATACACGAGCATCTAGAGTACTACAAATAATAGTCTGAATGAAATCATAACTGTCTGAATCGAAATAAATAACTAGAGAAATGTAGAAGGGGATTTCAAGGCTGCAAACATCGTGCAATTGTACCTCAAGTTTCCGTCAAGCACTGGATCCAAGCAATCTACTGACCGCCGCTAGGACTGACTCCAAAATCTACACAAAAGTTTAAAGTGTAGCATGGGTACAACCGACCCCATGTACTCTATAAGTGTCGAGCCTAACCTCGACGAAGTAGTGCCGAGGCTAAGGCAGGTCACTTACAATAACATGTACGTAGTATAATAATAACAATAGGAAAGGAAAACAGGAAAAGTAAGACAGTTAACTTAATTATGAAAAAGAACTCAATTCTTGTATATAACATGGTATAACCGATCTCATAATTTCATGTAACAACACTGGAAATCAACACAATAACAACAATGAATACAACACACAAAATCCGTTGCGGTGCACAACCCGATCCCACCGTACACACACAATCCTCCCTTATTTCACCATATCAATATCAAGAATCACATATAAAATCCGTTGCGTCACATAACCCGATCCCACCATATCATCATAACCAATATATAATTGATATTTAGCTTAAAGTATATATATTTATATGTATATCGCCTTATGTTTTACTTTTGTTTCGTGGATTTAGGATGTAAAATGTGTTGATTTATATTAATTTGAAGTGTTTTTATGTGTAGGAATGATCCGGGAGCAATTGGGGGCAAAAGGTGCGAGATTAGAGCTAAAACAGATGAAAAAGCAAAAAAGGGAATTTCCAGCGCCTAGCGCTACCTGTGGCGCCAGAGACAGTGTGCTCCAATTTACTAGCGTCAGGGACAGTGCCTAGCGCTGGGCTGGGTGCTGGTGGTGTGAATCCTATCCAATTTTTCCCGAGATAAGGTTATTTCGTCCCTAGACCTGCCCAACATGTATAAAAGCAAGACTAACCTTATTTTTAGGGGAGGAAGCCACTTTGAAGGGGGAATACACACGAGAAACATCCGGGAGCGAAGAGATCTCAATTTTCTTCATCTTTTCTTAGTATTTTGAATTATCCAACACTTATGAAATTGTTTGCTATTACTATGAGTGGCTAAAACCCATAGTTCTGGGGTTGCGATTTAGCCATAAATATTGTTGTTTAACGTTGACTTAACCTTGATTATAATTCACTAATATATGGTTGTTTCTTCAATTCTGTGATTAATTGCTTAATTGTCTGGCCAACAGTTAGGTTCTATTTACTATCTATGCTATGCTTGAGAAAGACATGTTTAGATTAGAGAAGAATTGAAAAGAGCATGATCTTAACTCTCAGGGGGGCGGATTTGTGGTTAGGATAGGAATATACCTAGTCACTGTGCTTAATTTAATATCGTAATCTTAATGCGTTCTTGATAGATTGATTCCATAGGAATATAGGCGTTAATCTATTTTGAATAGGCGAGTAGTACTTCGGGAGAAGGTTGTGAGAGAAATTATCGATTAATTAGCAACCATGAGTGGATTGTATGAAAGAGAGAGTTAACTAGAACACAATAGGATTGGTGAATCGATCACAACCCTGAAATATTTGTCTCTACTGAATACACAACAACCATTTTACTGCTTGATAATTTAGTTACTATTTAGAAGTATAGTTTAATATAATCACATTCTTGAACTCGAATTTGGCTTGACTGAATAATAATCTTGGTGAATCTAGTGGGTAGTTGATATAAGTCTCTGTGGGTTCGACACTCGACTTATCATTTTATTACTTGTACGAAATGCGAAGTGATGGGTTGGTTATTAGTTTTATAGTTTTTAGTTCATACTATGTGGGCTGGTCTTTTTTAATCCTAACCCTAAAAACGTATACATGCGTGTGCGTTTGGGAGCAACAAGTTTTTGGTGCCGTTGTCGGGGACTTGAATATTGACTACTTTCTAGTTTTTGCTTTCGTTGTTTATTTCGTCAAGTCTAACGTTACTTGATTGTTGCTATGATCTCAGGAACTTTGATTGAATGCGCAGGGTCAGAAGCCAGGACCGACTTGAAGGCTTTGACCCTGAACCTAAGAGAACATTTCATAGGAGGTTAAGGGAAGCAAGGGACACGAATAATATTCAGGCACTTGTTCAATTTCCTGTGAACATGGCAGAGGAACATATGGCTGTTCAGGAGGTGGCAATGCCCAGCATTGCTAATGTCACCTCCAGCATAGTGAAGCCCATAATCACTGGGCACTTTGAGCTGAAACAGAGCATGATCCAGCTACTTCATGTGAATGGGCATTTTATGGGTCTTCCACATGAGGATCCACAACAACATATCCTGAACTTCTTGGAGATTAGTGATACGTATATCACTAACGGGGTCACTCCAGACTATGTGAGGCTCACACTTTTTCCATTCTCTCTGTTAGGCGAAGCAAAGCGATGGCTGAATGCAGAACCAGCTAATTCTATTACATCATGGAATGATTTGGCAAGGAAATTTCTGGCAAGGTTCTTCCCTTCAGGCAAAACTACAAAGATCAGAAGTGAAATAGTTGCCTTCAAACAGAAAGCAGGAGAGTCTTTATACTCAGCTTGGGAGAGGTTCAAGGGGCTACTCAGAGACTGTCCTTATCACAATCAGACAAACGAAGTGTTAGCTCATATTTTCATAGAAGGGCTATATCCTGAAACAAAAATTGTGGTAGATGCTGCAGCTAGAGGTCAAGTGTTGGAGAAAAGCTTTGACAAGATATATGCATTATTGAACAAATTCTCCAAAAGCAATCCGGATTGGCAAGGAGAAATGGGCAGACACACGGTGCAAAAATCTGCAGGGATTCTCGAGTTGGATGTCGTCTCGGCATTATTAGCGCAAATTTCTATACTAACCAACCAAGTCAGTCAGATGACCATGGTTATTAACAAGCAACAAGCTCAACCAGTGCAACAGGTTCAAGTGTTTTGTGAAGTATGTGGAGAGGGTCACACGAATGACTTATGCCCAGTTAATCCAGAGTCTATCTGTTTTGTAGGTAATGCAAAAAAGGACCAGACGAACCAATATGGGAACACTTACAATCCCAACTAGAGGAACCACCCAAACTTCTCTTGGGGTGGAAATCAAGGTGCTCAAAATCAATACCGACCACAAGCACCTCAACAACAATATAAACCACCTCAGACTGAACAACAGGCAATCTCAACAAGTCACATTGAGAAAATGATAAAGAAATTGATGGCTGACCAGCAGACCCACATCGCAGAGATGATAAAGAAAGTGATGGTTGACCAGCAGGCCCAAGCCACAACAATGAGAAATTTGGGAGCAACAAGTTTTTATTTATTTATTTATTTATTTTTGTTTTTGTTTACTAAATAACCCAAACCCATTTAATCCAATCCAAATACCCATCCACACTAACATTATAACCCATCTTACTACCCATACCCATCCCCAACTCAACTTAAATCATAACCCAATTAAACCCAAATTCAAAATCAGAAAAAGAAAAAAACAAACACTCTCTCTCTCTCTCTCTCTCTCTCTCTCTCTCTCTCTCTCTCTCTCTGTTCTGCTACGATTTTTTCTTCTCTTTTCTCAAGTTTGTCTCTTGCTATCATCCTAAACTCTACAGGTATGTTCTTCTTCTTCTTCTTTTTCTTCTTCTTCTTCTTCTTCTTCTTCTTCTTCTTCTTCTTCTTCTTCTTCTTCTTCTTCTTCTTTTTGTGTTTTAATTGATAGATAACAATGTACATCCCATCTCTCAAGTGCCCTACTCCTCAAATTTTCCCCTATGTAGTTCTTAAGAAACTTTTATGGTGGGTGGTCCACATTGGTCGAAAATTGTTTGGTTGTCTTGTATACGGAGTAGTAAACTAAAATTCTCTCTACTTCATTGAAATCTAGGAGGGCCACCATATTCCACCATTGTTGAACTAGAATGCACACACTTTATGCTCACAAGGTGTTTGTTAAAATGCTTGAATGAAGATTTTGGTGTACCGGTGAAGTCTGAGTAACCGAGTATATTTGTGTATGAATTTGGGCTAAGTGTGGGGTGTGTGGGGATGAGTTTACATGCTAGGGAGCTTGGCTTCGATGCAAACATGTTCCTACACCATGTATCTTATATAATGTATGTTGTATAATTATGTAGATTTAGCTAATTTAGTGTAGTGTAGTAGTGGGAGGAAGGGAAGTAACATATGCTTATTGCTTACATTAAGGTGAATTCACTAAGCCATGATCAATCACTTGTGTGTGTGGCATTGATTAGTGCCTTTTAACTATTGTGTGGCATGGGGAAGTCTTGAGTACCCATAGTTTTGGAGTGCAACACTTTAGCATTTTAGACCAAAGTTGTGAAGTATTGTACATTGCGCCTTCGGTTGTAAGTGTGGGGTCATTTATGACTTGCGCGACAACCTTAGGCATATTTCTTGGTGAGCTGTCACATTCATGCTTATTTGTGTGCATGATATTATGGCTCATGATAGTACTAGAAAAGGAAAGGGAATAGGAAAGTCCTCCACCATTGCCACCGCGCCCAAAAAGTGCAAGCAGGGAGAAGGCTCTTCGTGGCAAGCAAAAGTAAAACAGGTTATTGAGGCATCACCGCAGGCTCCATTGCCATCAAGGCCTCGGTTGAAACTAGTATCTGATGCAGCTATTGCATGGCACAGAGATTTCGTGCCATATGGGCGGTATGTCTCCGAGATGGGGATAAATGTCAAAGCTTTGGAACGAAACTTCCCGGATGTCCTTGGCCAATTACGCGCATTAAATATGGACAAACTCCTAGAATGCCCCGGGCATACAAATTTGAGCATGGTTCGGGAGTTGTACGCCAACTGGGATTACAAATTGTCTATGTCATATATACGTGGGAAGGACGTGCCTAGGGCTGGCAAGTGGGCCGGTCCCGGGCCTAAACGGGCCAAGTGGGCCGGTCCAAACGGTCCCGGGCTAAACGGTCCCGGCCCGCGGGCTAAACGGGCTAAGTGAGCCCAACATATATATTTAAAAAAAATAATATTAAATAGATATTAGAGACAAAAGGATGTTAAAAAAAATATTTAAGGCAATGCTTTGTAAATTTTATTATAGAATTGTGACCTAAATTTTATTTAGCATCCTAAATTTTATTATTCAATATTTAATATCGAATATATATAGTATATAAGATGTATATATAGTATATCGATATAAGATGTATATATAGTATAGTATATATATTAAATATATATATATATATATATATATAAAAGCTATATTCGGTAAACTATATATACATCTTATATACTATATATAAGATGTATTAGTATATAAGATGTATATATAGTATAGTATAGTATAGTATATATATTAAATGTATAAAAAGTTTGGGGTTAAAACAAAGTTGGGGGGTTAAATGACTGGTTAAATGACTATTTTATAAGTAGCCAACGGCTATTTTTGACAGGCCAACGACTATTTTTTTTTAATTTTTTATTTATAAAAATAGAAAAAAAAATAGTCGTTGGAACCGTTTGGCCCGCTAAGGGACCGGTCCGGTTCCGGTCCCTGGCGGGCTAAATGGTCCCGGGCCTGACGGGCCCAAATCATAGGACCGGCCCACGAGACCGGCCCAGGCCCACTAAAATCGGGCCAAACGGTCCTGGCCCATTTAGCCCGTTTGGCCCGCGGTCCCGGGACTGGACCGGCCCACTTGCTACCCTTAGACGTGCCATTGGATAGGAGGGCCTTATGTAAGTTTTTAGGGGTTGAGAATGTTGACCTGAGGAGACTCCAGAAATTTGTCAGAAGCCCAAAATACACATTGATACGTTACACTCTTTGTGGCATGGATTCAAATGCCAAGTGGACCAGGAAGCAAGGGGAGATTCATAATCATATGGTTCGCACTGATTTTAACAAGACTGCCAAAGTATGGCAGAATTTTGTGCAAGCCAGACTCATGCCAGTGGAGCACAACAACGACTGCACTCGAGCTAGAGTGTGTGTCATATTCTTTTTGATGACTGGCAAGCCCATTAATTTGGGTGAGATTATGCTCGGTGAGATGGCTCGCACGAGATTTGGGCGGCAGATTAAAAGGTTCTTCTTCGGCAACTTACTCACACAATACATGCTCTCCCGGGAGGTGCCAAAATATCCAGGATATGATGAGGTGGTGGAGGCACCTACAGAGTTATTGGACATCACATCATTATTGGAGACGTCGTCTAAGCTCACTCCAGCAGCAAGGAACGAACGAGATGAGAACTTCAACAGGTACCTCTATAACTCTTTGAATTTACTCATGAGCAGCGCTGGTATCACAGACGAGGAGCGTATGTACTTACGCAATGACTTGTCAAGTTCGTCCAAGGAGATGTTGGGGATTGCACCTGGCAGCCCCGTTCACTCGTCGGAGGACGTAAACACTGTCAAGGGCTCAAACACAGAGGACGAGGTTGATGATGATGTTACGGGGCCTTTGGCTTTGGTGCCTCTAGGACCGGATGATGAATTGCCCAGAGCTGTAGATGGAAGGCACGCTGATGAGGAGGACTCCGACTGACAGGGAGTTTTCTTTTCACCCTACTCTATTTTATATTTTTATATGCATCGAGGACTATACATCGACTTAGTGTGGGATGAGAGGAATTCTACCTGTGATGTAGTTGTATAACTTGTATCAATTTATTTTAATTTGTTTCTTTTATTAGTTCTACTGAGTCTAGATTTTGTTTGTTTTGTTTTAAATAAAAATAAAAAAAGAGAGAAAAAGCTCGGACTTTTCCCGACGATGGATCTTTTGGACAATTTTCTTGAGGGATAACGTCCAATTAAAAATGCCAAAAAGATTTTTTTTAGGATAGTTAGGTAGTATCCTTTGGTTTTTCTTTGGGTGCCGGTTCTTTTCCAAGGGTGTAGCTCGAACCAGGTACTTTATTTTTTTTATGAGTAGTATAGGAAGAAACTGAGTTGCTCGGAGCTACCTAGTGACATGTTTGATGCTGACACATTAGGCTATGACATACATTCTATCATCCCGTGTATTTGTTTTGAAATGTGATGACTAAGTAAAGTAAATAGCCTATTTTGTGACTCTTTGTCTCAGTTGTTTGACTTGTATACCACAAAGTGCAATATTGCTTAATATTTCTCAATTATGTGTGCTTGCTTGACTTGAGAGTTGAACAAAACCGTTGTGATTGAGTCATGTGCAATGTGTGTGTAAGGATTTTTGATCTTCTGTGCTATCCTGTGGAGTCTAGAACTTGCCCCGTGTGTTAATTAAAGCGAAATTGTAAGTTGTGCTAGTCTAGGAGATGACACAGGCATTTTCTTGCTTGATCAAAGATGTGCTTGTCACATAAAAATAAAATTTTCCATTGCGAGCCCCTTTGAGCCTATAGACCTTTTCTTTGGCACCCACATTACAAGCCATACCCCTATTTTGTTCTTAATTTGAGATTGTTGAACCTTTACCTCCTAAGGCACTTAGTCACTAAAAGAAGTAGAGTTAGAGATTGGGGAGTAGCTTTTGAGTTTAACCATGGAAGGGCCCTTTGGTGCACAAAAAAAATTAAAATCAAAAGTCACTAGCCATTGAACCTTAATGTATGGAGTGTAAAGAAAAATAAAAGGAAAAAATGGTAGTCAAAGTATGTAGAAAAATACATAACTCCGATCCTTATTAATTTGTGCTAGTGGGAGTATAGAAGTGCTTAATGAAACTAAGGGCTATGTTGCATGTGGTTTGTGGCAAGTGAATTGGTTGAGAAGAATATGTGTTTGAATTGTGAGTGTAGTGGATTAAAGTGCTTAGGAGGGTTAGTCACTAATTCTAAATGTATCATACACGTCCTTTAACCTACATTACAACCTTAAAGTCCTAATTGATCATAGATTTGGCTAACTTAAATTAGTAGAGATATACAGTACGAGCAAGCTTATGGAACGACCACGGGATGCATATGAATTCTTTGTGAGAGTGAGCGAATTTTGTTTAATTGTGTGATGTCCTTAATCTATATTCAAAAGCATATTTGAATGTGTGGACTAGCTTATATTCACTCTTTTGTTTGTTGGTGAGTGCACATGATCTCACGAATGATTTGTAATGTTGTAAACTTTCTTATTGGGCGAGTACGTGAGTTGAGGGTGCTTAGTGGTTACAAGTCGGCTTTTGAGGTTAGTTGGTGACAAATAGGTTGTTGGAATTGATTGAATTGAAAAGTTATACTTGGGCATGCTTAAACGGGAAGAATGTGAAATTTTGTATGTTCATGCTTGTGTGCCGATATTGATCATAGTCAAGGGTAGAGTGTATGGTTAAAAGTGAATTGCTCCTCTATAGTTGAGACTTGTATGTAGTTGGGGGTTTATTTGATAGTCACATTGCTCGAGGTTGAGCAAGAGTCTAAGTGTGGGGTGTTGATATTTAGCTTAAAGTATATATATATTTATATGTATATCGCCTCATGTTTTACTTTTGTTTCGTGGATTTAGGATGTAAAATGTGTTGATTTATATTAATTTGGGGTGTTTTTATGTGTAGGAATGATCCGGGAGCAATTGGGGGCGAAAGGTGCGAGATTAGAGCCAAAACGGATGAAAAAGCAAAAAAGGGAATTTCCACCGCCACAGCCAGCGCCTAGCGCTACATGTGGCGCCAGAGACAGTGTGCTCCAATTTACCAGTGCCAGGGACAGCGCCTAGCACTGGGCTAGGCGCTGGTGGCATGAATCCTGTTCAAATTTGCCCGAGACAAGGTTATTTCGGCCCTAGACCTACCCAACACGTATAAAAGCAAGACTAAGCTTATTTTTAGGGGAGGACGCCATTTTGAAGGGGGAATACACACGAGAAACATCCGGGAGCGAAGAGATCTCAATTTGCTTCATCTTTTCTTAGTATTTTGAATTATCCAACACTTATGAAATTGTTTGCTATTATCATGAGTGGCTAAAACCCATAGTTTTGGGGTTGTGATTTAGCCATGAATATTGTTGTTTAACGTTGACTTAACCTTGATTATAATTCACTAATATATGGTTGTTTCTTCAATTCTGTGATTAATTGCTTAATTGTCTGAACATCAGTTAGGTTCTATTTACTATCTATGTTATGCTTGAAAAAGCGATGTTTATATTAGAGAAGAATTGAAGAGAGCATGATCTTAGCTCTTGGGGGGGGGGGGGAGATTTGTGGTTAGGATAGGAATATACCTAGTCACCGCGCTTAATTTAATATCGTAATCTTAATGTGTTCTTGATAGATTGATTCCATAAGAATATAGGCGTTAATCTATTTTGAATAGGCGAGTAGTACTTCGGGAGAAGGTTATGAGAGTAATTATCGATTAATTAACAACCATGAGTGGATTGTATGAAAGGGAGAGTTAACTAGAACATAATAGGATTGGTGAATCGATCATAACCCTGGAATATTTGTCTCTACTGAATACACAACAACCATTTTACTGCTTGATAATTTAGTTACTATTTAGAAGTATAGTTTAATATAATCACATTCTTGAACTGGAATTTGGCTTGACTGAATAACAATCTTGGTGAATCTAGTAGGTAGTTGATATAAGTCTCTGCGGGTTCGACACTCGACTTATCATTTTGTTACTTGTACGACCACGTATACCTGCATGTGCGTTTGGGAGCAACAATAATCCTCCCTTATTTCACCATGTCATAGTTTATCAATATCCAGTATACGTTCACAACTGTTGCAATGCGCAACCCGATCCCACCATATAAATATTAAAGTCCTCCCTTATTCCACCATATCACAACCGTTGCGGCGTGCAACCCGATCCATAAACAAATTCAATAAGTTTAATCAATCCAACAACTAAATTCACAAGAATCTCTACGATTAAAGATTATGAAAGCAAAGCAATAAAGGAACCACATACTAATCAAAGGAATGCTACAAATAATACAAGAGCAACAAAACAAGCCAAGTATGTGACAGTTAAAGTGTACAAGTAAGTCAATTAAGGAAAGTAGCAGTTAATCATGGAGTCATGGAAGGAACGAACATTTCAATATAAGAATAATTAATGACAAGTAACAAGTTACGGTATAGAAAGCAATTAAAGCATGTAACAGTCAAGACATGGAATAAGATAATTCATGAAATATGAGAAAACATGGAAATAATTATTTTGATGGAGTATATATACTCGTCACCGCGCATATACATCGTTTCACACATAATTCACATAGCATATAGTTCAAGGGTTCCTAATTCCCTCAAATAAAGCTTAGAACCAATACTTACCTCGCTCCGCAATCAAATCAAAGCTCAATTGAGGCTTTTCCTCTAAAATTTGCCTCCAAATGAATCGAATCTAACCAAAATCGACTTAATATCATCAAACAATGCTAGAAAAATCAATTACAATAGATAAAGCAAAGATCTTTATACTCTTCCCAAAAAGTCAATAAAAGTTAACCCTAGGCCCGTTTGGTCAAAATTCGAGATTTGGACCAAAACCCAATTACTCATACCCCCGAGCCCGATTATGTGATTAGTTTCGAAATCCGACCTCAATTTGAGGTCTAAATCTCAATTTTATAAACCCCCTCAATTCGAACCAAATCCCTAATTATTTACCATGAAAGAGCATAGATTAAAGTTAAAAATCAATGGGTGTTGATGGAAATGGAAGAAAATGAGTTAAAATATACTAAACTATGAAGTGGGGATGAAATTCTTCTTCAAAATCGCCTCTAGACCGAGCTCTAATGTGAAGATGGTGAAAAATGATGAAAATCTCATCTTTGGGACATTTAAGTCACTAGGGGTCAGGCCTTCTTCGCGTTCGCGAAGTGAAGCGATTCAAGTGGCCTTCGCGTTCGCGAGGGGTTGCACGTGTTCGCGATGGTCAATCCCCATGGCCATCGCGTTCGCGAGCTTGGGCTCGCGTTCGCGTAGAACAAACCCTAGCCTCCCCCAAAATCCCTTACCCATTTCCTTCGCGAGTGAAGGGTCGCGTTCGCGAAGGTAAATCCCTCCGATGCTTCGATTTTGCGGCCGCTTCTCCGCGTTCGCGTAGAAGAAAAACCACCCCATTCCAAGTTACCCTTCGCGATCGCGAAGACGAATGCACTTGATATAAAAAATCTCAGAAACCAGCAATTGCCTAAGTCCAAAAACCACTCTGTAGCTTATCTGAAACTCACTCGAGCCCCTCGGGATCCAAAACAAACATGCACACAAGTGTAAGAACCTCATACGAACTTTATCGCGCGATCAAAATACAAATATTACACCTAGAACTACGAATCAGACATCAAAATGAATGATATTTTTAAAGAAACTAAAGAACATGCAAATTTACAATCGGACGTCCGAATCACGCCAAATCAACTCCGTTTTGCACTAAAATTTGCAGACAAGTCATAAAATAGTGAAATGAACCTATACCAAGTTACAGAACCAAAATCCAAACCTGGTAGCAACAGAGTCAACCTACGGTCAACTTAGGAATTCTTTAAACCTTCAAATTACTAGTTTTCAACAAATCACATTAAATCAAGTTAGGGACTTCCGAATTCGATTCTGGATATACGCTCAAGTCCCAAATCATGATACAGACTCACCCGGATGATCGTGGTCCTTTTACATAAAATGTTGATAGTAGTCAACTCAAATCATTTTTATGGCTAAATTTCACATTTTCTTCAATTTTTCACATAAACCTTTTTCGAAAAAAGACATGGACTGTGCACGTAAATCAAGAAAGGCTAAACAGATCTATTTAAGGTCTCAGAACACAGAAATGAAGAATAAATCTCAAAATGACCTATCGGGTCATCACATTCTCCACCTCTAAAGCAAACATTCATCCTCGAACGAACATAGAAAGGTACCTGGATTGGTGAAAAGGTGTGGATATCTACTCTGCATGTCGGACTCGGACTCCCACATGGCTGCCTCAATCGATTGACCTCTTCACTATACTCTAACTGAAGGATAACTCTTAGACCTCAACTTTCGGACCTGTCAGGCTAGAATGGACCGGCTCCTCCTCATAAGTCAAATCCTTGTCCAATTGGACTGAGCTAAAATCTAACGCATGGGACGAATCACCGTGATACTTTCGGAGCATGGACACATGGAATACCGGATGGGCTGCTGATAAACTAGGTGGAAATCCTGTCTATAGGCCACCTCACCCACTCTCTCAAGAATCTCAAAGGGTCCGATATACCTAGGGCTCAACTTGCGCTTCTTTTCAAACCTCATCACACCATTCATGGGTGAAATCCGGAGCAATACCCTCTCTCCAACCATGAATTCAACATCTCAAACTCTACGGCTGACATAACTCTTCTACCTAGACGGAGATGTGCGAAGTCGATCCTGAATCATCTTGACCTTTTCCAAGGCATCCTGAACCAAATCGGTACCCAATAACCGAGCCTCTCCCGGCTCAAACCAACCAACTGGCAAACAACACTACCTCCTATCCAATGCCTCATATGGAGCCATCTAAATACTCGACTGGTAGCTGTTATTGTAGGCAAACTCCACAAGCAGCAAGAACTGATCACAAGAACCCCCGAAATCTATAACGCAAACGCGAAGCATATCCTCCAATATCTGAATGGTATGCTCGGACTGCCCGTCCGTCTGGGGGTGAAATATTGTACTCAACTCAATCCGTGTTCCTAAATCACGATGTACGACCCTCCAGAAGTGCGAGGTGAACCGCATACCTCGATCAAAAATGATGGACATGGGCACACCGTGAAGACTGACAATCTCACGGATGTAGATCTCAGCTAACCATTCTGAAGAATAGGTAATAGCCACTAGAATAAAATGTGCCGACTTGGTTAACCTGTCCACAATGACCGATACCGCGTCAAACTACTTCTGAGTCCGTGGGAGCCCAATAGCAAAATCCATGGTGATACGCTCCCACTTCCACTCAGGAATCTCCAGCCTCTGAAGCAAACCGCCAGGCCTCTAAGAAGTGCTATTCTGTCCTCCAGGGGACTGGACTCCACCAAGAGGTTCTTTCTCTAATGTAATTTCGCCCGCCCCTTTCATTTTCGTACCGGAGGAAATGGGATTCTAACCCATGATACAATCTTCTTGTATGCCGATTTAGCATTGTAGTTTAGATGGAATCATCTACACGACTAAGAATCTTACCTTTACTTAGAGAGGGGTAGCAGTAATACACAGACTTTCTCTTTCTTCTACTTGCCACTCCAAAATTTAGGATTTAGTTTCGAACCGATGGGATTTTTTGAATGGTAATGAAGCTTGCCATTCTGTTTATTTGGCCGAATCTGACTCTGGGCTTTTATACGCATGGAAGTACCTTTTCTTATCAATTCGCCTTCATAAAAAAATAGTCAAATTTGGTGACTACTATTTTATTGTTCATCCTCTCATCCCAAACTTACCCTTTTTTCATGGAAGCTGGGGGAGATTGTTCTTCCTCAGCTGGCTTGTTAACCATGGTCTCTTGAAGGTTTCATTCTTTTACCAGCTCTCCCAGCTAACAACCTGCTAACCCTAAGCTTGCAAGCACCTGGTTTTCTATTTGTTTCGGGTGGTTCAAAGGCTATGAGACTAGTGCAAACAATATGTTGAAATAGTAGATTTAGTAGTATGCTTTCTTTCTCCGGGTATGAACTCCTCCCTTGAGGAAGGCCCCTGTTGTGGCAATTGCGCTAAGGTGCGAGGGGAATGTAAAAACAAAAATAGTTCCACATGAAGGTCCTTATATAGAATGTCAAAAAGATTGGTAAAGTCGAGAAGCAAAGAGCTTACTGTCACGCCCCAAAACCGAGAAGCGCGACCGGCGCTCAACCAAGTGAACCCGACCGAACAAGCCTGTTAGATTTCCTTCTACCCAAACTCATACACGAATGAAGATAATACATATTTTCATTAATTATACAAAAACGTGATCATGTCTCCAATACCAATCTATTACCAATAGTTTTCATCAATTTTAAAGTCTCAAATATTACAAGTAATACAACCACAACATAACATAGTTTGTCTTTCCCAGCACCAATACACAACCCACACTATGTCTACAGAGCCTCTATAGATAAAGAAGGGTACAATGATAATGCTGGCAACAAGGCCCCAGCTATACCTCAAACAAAATACACAAAAAACAAATGATACATGACCTCAGGATGAAGTGGGGCTCACCAAGTCAGTTGGGAAGAAGGTGTACTACTATCACTGATCAATACCTCCTGCTGTGGAACCACCTGCATCTATTTAAAGATACAGCGCCCCCGACAAAAGGGACGTTAGTACCGTCAAATAGTACTAGTATGAAAACCAAACACCAATTTAAGAATTTATAAATACAATATGAATATGATGAATCAGGACGGTAATAGAATAATATAGATAACCGTTGAAACCCGTGTAAGCTTATCAAGAGCTATCAATACTATTTAGAGGATTTAAGATGAGATCCCCTGTAACCATCTTCACACAAAGCGGCCTCGCTGCTTCACCCGATGTATGCAGGTGGGGTGTAAGTACAATACCACAACTCTACTCAAGCAGCCCTGCCGTCTCACCCCAATGTATGCAGGTGGATGTATAACCACAGTACCAAGAACCTATACAAAGCGGCTATGCCGCCTCACCCCAATGTATGCGGGTGGAAATGCATCAACGATACCAATACCAACACAAAGCGGCTATGCCACCTCACCCCAATGTATGCGGGTGGAGGTGAATCAACGATACTAATACCAACACAAATCGACTATGTCGCCTCACCCCAATGTATGCGGGTGGAGGTGCAGTCCCACATTACCATAATCCCTACACAAATCGATCATGCCGCCTCACCCCAATGTATACGGGTGGAGGTGTATCACAATCACAATTTCTACACAACTTGGCATAATAACTTTCACATAAATCACGACTTGAAATTATAACATGTGGATACACAATCCATAGTTTGGAACACATCCTCAATTTATAATGCAATATGATAAGAGCATTTGAAACTTGAATTGAACATATATCTTCATCACAAAACTTATCGGAATACTCGATTTGTAATCAACATCTTGGAACTTACAAGGATAATGGGAATTCCAATTCTCAAAGAAGAGTTTAGCCAACATACCTCACTTGAGCTTCCTTACACTCTAAATATTCCGGAATTCTTAGCAACTTCAATATATTTTAGAAATATAACAAGTTGAACCAAAATTAGAAAGATGATCATGGTTCTAGCTCATTTGAGCATTTTATCAAACACTAGGTGTGCATAAGGTTTCAAGGCCCTTTTATGGAGAATTCCATCATCCAACAACCCAATCTTTTCCATGCCTAGTTCAACAATATTCCTACACCCCTTGATATCACATGCATGTAACAATAAACAACTCTCATGCCCAAAAATTATCTTGCTAATTACTCATTTTCAGAAAATTTCGAAATTAGGGGTTTGGGTGTAGAATCTTACCTCTAGGATGAAGACCTAGTAAGTTTCCCTTCTTAATCTTCCAAAACTTGAGCTAGAATTGAAGAACAATTATTGAAGAACACCTTCTCACTCTAGGGCACTCTCTCTCACTCTAAAATGTCAGATTATAGCTCAAAAATGGCCCAAATAGTGTATTTAACGAAATAGGGTTGGGTCTTAAAAACCCAAAAGTGAAGCTCCCGAATAGGTTCTGCGATCGCATATTCAATATGCGGACCGCATATCGGTCGCATAATTGCTGACCAAAAGGACCAAAAATCTGTCTGTGCCTGCGGTCATTATGCACCCCGCATAATTGTTCTGCGGTCGCATAATGTACCGCATAACAATTATGCGGTCGCATAGTCAACCGCATAATTTCTTCCAGACTAACCCACTCCTGCGGCCATTAGGCGGCCTGCAGAGTGATTTTGCGGTCGCATAATGGACCGCAAAAACGCGTTTTTCTGCCAAATATTTTCCTTTACTTTCCAGTGCATTGTTCAACCCAAAACATTATGCAACTATATCCTTCTATAATATAGTTGAAGCATTTCTATAATACTCAACACTTAAAACCAATTCGGCATCACGAAACATTATATTTCTTTTGCAAATAATTACGGGGCCTTACACTTACGGTCGAGAAAACTACCTAACTAAAGAAAAATAGTATTTTTTCTAAGAGTAGGCGTTGAGAGCTTTTTGCGGGGAAACTTGCATGTACAGTTTTGGGGGAGGCGGGCATCGACCCTACCTTATGAGTATTCAGACTATAACAGTTACGTACTTTACTTGCTGACAATTCAGACACCGAGATACATATGCAACTATATCCTTCTTCAATCTCCTCCACCAATAATGTTGCCGCAAATCCTAATGCATCTTGGCAGCACCCAAATGAATGGAATACCGGGAACTATGGGCCTCCTCAAGAATCAACTCACGAAGCCAATCCACATTGGGCACACAAATCTGACCCTGCATCCGTAACACCCTATCATCTCCAATAGTAACCTGCTTGGCACCACTGTGCCGCACCGTGTCCTTACGGACAAGAAAATGGGGGTCATCATACTGACGCTCTCTGATGCGCTCATACAAAGAAGACCGAGAGACCGTGCAAGCTAAAACACGACTGGGCTCCGAAACATCTAACCTCACGAACTGATTGGACGAAGCCTGAACATATGATGCTAGCGTCCTCACACCAACTGGAATATACGCAAGGCTACCCATACTCACAGCCTTCCGACTCAAGGCATCGGCCACCACACTGGCCTTCCCGAGCTGATACAAAATGGTGATATCATAGTCTTTCAATAGCTCCAACCACCTTCTCTGCCTCAAGTTGAGATCCTTTTGCTTGAACAAATACTGTAGACTCCGATTTTCCGTGAACACCTCACACGAAACGCCGTAGAGGTAATGCCTCTAAATCTTTAGTGCATGAATAGTGGACAACTCTAAGTCATGAACAAGGTAATTCTTCTTATGAAACTTCAACTGTGACGCGTATGTAATCACCCTGCCATCCTGCATCAATATTGCACCGAGCCCAATACGAGATGCATCACAATACAACATGTAGGATCCTGAACCTGTGGGCAACACCAACACTAGCGCCGTAGTTAAAGCAGTATTAAGCTTTTGAAAGCTCAACTCACACTCATCCAACCACCTGAACGGAACACCCTTCTGGATCAATCTAGTAAATAGGGTTGCTATGGATGAAAACCTCTCTACGAACCGGCGATAATAACCCGTAAAACCCAGGAAACTCCGTATCTCTGTAGCTAAAGTAGGTCTAGGCCAGTTCTGAACTGCCTCAATGTTCTTAGGATCCACTTTTATGCCCTCGGCCGATACAACATGCCCTAAAAAGGTGACCGAGTCTAACCAAAAGTCACACTTTAAAAACTTGGCATAACTGACTATCTCTCAGAGTTTGAAGTATAATACGAAAATGCTGCTCATGCTTCTCTCGACTACGGGAGTAGATCAATATATCATCAATGAATACAGTCACAAAAGAATCCAAATAGGGCTTGAATACCTAGTTCATCAAATCCATAAATGTTGTTGGGGCATTTGTCAACCCAAATGACATCACTAGGAACTCCTAATACGCATACCGAGTTCGAAAAGCCGTCTAGGGACATCCGATGCCCTAATCTTCAACTGATGGTAGACAGACCTCAAATCAATATTCGAAAACACTTTGGCACCCTGAAGCTAATCAAATAAGTCATCAATCCTCGGCAACAGATACTTGTTCTTGATAATGGCTTTGTTCAACTGCTGATAGTTTATGCACATCCTCATCGAATCATCTTTCTTCTTCATAAACAACACGGACACACCCCAGGGCGAGACACTAGGTCTAATAAATCCCTTATCAAGCAAACCTTGCAACTGCTCCTTCAATTTCTTCAACTCCGGCGGTGCCATACAATATGGTGGAATAGATATGGGCTGAGTGCCCGGAGCCAGATCGATATAGAAGTCAATATATCTTTCGAGTGGAATCCCCGACAGATCTACAGGAAACACCTCTAGAAACTCATGCACAACTGGTTTCGAATCCATGGAAGGAACCACCGCGCTAGAATCGTGAATACAAGCCAAATAAGCTAGACATCCCTTCTCAACCATATGCTGAGCCTTGACATAAGAAATAACCCTACTGGTAGAATGGCTAGGAGTCCCTCTCCACTCTAATCGAGGCAGCCCCCGCATGGATAAGGTCATCGTCTTGGCGTGACAATCCAATAAGCATGATAAGGTGACAACAGATCCATGCCCAAAATAACATCAAAGTGTACCATATCAAGAAGTAGGAGATCTACACTAGTCTCAAGACTCCCAATAGTAATCACACACGAGCGATAGATATGATCTAAAATAATAGAATCTCCCATAGGCGTGGACACATACACATGACCACTCAAAGAATCACGAGGCACAACCAGATATGAAGTAATATAGGATGACACGTAGGAGTAAGTAGAGCCCAGATCAAATAGAACTGAAGCATCTTTATGAAAAACTGGAACAATACATGTGATGGCGACGTCAAATACCCGGCCTCAGGTCTAGCTACGAATGCATAAAATCGGGGTAGAGACCCACCACCCTAACTTCTGTCTCTCGAACGGCCTTTAGCTCCACCTCTAACAATCTGACCTCCACCTCTAACAGTTGGACCTCCACTTCTGGCTGCCTGACCTCTACCTCTAGCTGGCTGAGCGGGCGGTAAAGCAACCAGTGCCAGAACCATGGCATGAGAACTGTGGCATGCTACTCAAAAACCTCAGACAAAACCTCATGATGTTACTAGTAACCCCACACTCAAAACACTCATCCTGCTGCTGTGGCTGCTAAAGCTGTAATTGACCTGAACAGGCCAGATAACCACGGTGGTAGCTCTAGATTGAAGGCAAACTAATAGGAGCTGATGGTGCACTGTAGACTGGCTGCCCAGAATGAGATACATAAGGACCACGACTCCCCGAAGCACTGTGAGATGATTGAAATGCTGACTGAAATGGCCTAGGAGGATGGTTTCTACCAAACGTACCACTGCCTCCATATAAGGCACCACTAAAACCAGCGGAATCAGACATCGGCCCCCTCTCCAAACCACGAACCGTCTCGATCCGTCTAGTAATATCTATGGCCTCTGGAAGATAAGTACAGACGTCTCTCTACCGATCCACCAGACTCTGCTAAGCTTGATCATGACTTGTGAGACCTAGGTAACCTAGTTCTCTGATACCAACTTATCACGACTCGGAATTCCCACCCTCGGGACCGTGATGGTACCTAACATTTCACTTGCTAGGCAGGCCAACGTTAGATGTAGTTATTAACCATTTTTATTAGTTCAAGTCAAATGAAAACCAATAATTTAAATACAATGAAATAAAGTAGATAAATCTGATAACGACGATATCCCAATACAAATCCCAGAACTTGTGTCACGAATACACGAGCGTCTAGAGTAATACAAATAATAGTGTGAATGAAAGCATAACTATATGAATCAAAATAAATAGCTAGAGTAATGTAGAAGGGGACTTCAGGGCTGTGAAGATTGTGCAGTTGTACTTCAAGTCTCCGTCAAGCACTGGATCCGAGCAATCTACTGACCGTCGCAAGGATGGACTCAAAAATCTACGTAAAAAGTGCAGAGTATAGTATGAGTACAACTGACCCCATATACTCTGTAAGTGCTGAGTCTAACCTCGACAAAGTAGTGACGAGGCTAAGGTGGGTCACTTACAATAATATGTGCACGGTATAATAATAACAATAGGAAAGAAAAACAGGAAAGTAAGGCAGTTACTTATGAAAAAGAACTCAATTCTTCTAATCAGATAACCCGGAATAACCGATCTCACAATTTTATGTAACAACACTGGAAATCAACACAATAACAACAATGAATACAACATACACAATCCGTTGTGGTGCACAACCCGATCCCACCGTACACACACAATCCTCACTTATTTCACCATATTAATACCAAGAATCACATATAAAATCCGTTGCGGTGCGCAACCCGATCCCACCATATCATCATAATCAATATGTAATACTCCCTTATTTTACCATGTCACAGTTTATCAATATCATGTATACGTACACAATCGTTGTGATGCGCAACCCGATCCCAGCATATCAATATCAAAATCCTCCCTTATTCCACCATATCACAACCGTTGCAGTGTGTAACTCGATTCATAAACAAATTCAATAAATGTGATCAATCTAACAACTCAATTCACAAGAATCTCTACGATTAAAGAATATGAAAGCAAAGAAATAAAGGAACCACGTACTAATCAAAGGAATGCTACAAATAATACAAGAGCAACAAAACAAGCGTATGTAACAGTTAACGTATACATGTAAGATAATTAAGGCAAGTGACAATTAATCATGAGTCACGGAAGGAACAAACATTTCAATACAAGAATAATTAATGACAAGTAACAAGTTATGACATAGAAAACAATTAAAGCATGTAATAGTCAAGACATGGAATAAGACAATTCATGTAATACAAGAAAGCATGGAAATAATTATTTTAAGTTACTGGGCGTCAGGCCTTCTTCGCATTTGCGAAGGGCCTGGCACGATCGAGAAATGCAGCGACCCAAGTGGCCTACGCGTTCGCGAAAGGTTACACGCGTTCACAATGTTCTATCCCCCCTGGCCATCACGTTCGCGTAGAATAAACCCCTGCCTCCCCCAAAATCCCTTACACATCGCGTTCGCGAGTGAAGGGTCGCGTTCACGAAAGTTAATCCCTCTGATGCTTCGCGTTCACAACTTTTTCTCCCCGTTCGCGTAGAAGAAAAACCACCCCAACCCAAGTTACCCTTCACGATCGCGAATAAGGTTGCACCAGATATCAGAAATCTCAGAAACCAGCAATTGCCTAAGTCAAAAAACCACTCCGTAACCTATCCGAAACTCACCCGAGCCCCTCGGGCTCCAAACCAAACATGCACACAGTGTAATAACATGATACGAACTTGCTCGTGTGATCAAAATACCAAAATAACACCTATAACTACAAATCAAACATCAAAATGAATGATATTTTCAATGAAACTCAAGAACATGCAAATTTATAATCGGACGTCCGAATCACTTCGAATCAACTCTGCTTTGCACCAAATTTTGCAGATAATTCATAAATAGTAAAATGAACTATACCAAGTTCCAAAATCGAAATTTGAACTCGTTAGCAATAGTTAACCTATGGTCAAACTTAGGAATTCTTTAAACCTTCAAATTACTAGTTTTCAATAAATCACGTTAAATCAAATTAGGGACTTCTGAATTCGATTCCGGGCATACGCTAAATTTCTAAATCATGATACGGACCCACCGGGACCGTCAAAATATTGATCTGCATCTGTTTATACAAAATATTGACAGTAGTCAACTCAAATCAGTTTTAAGGCTAAATTTCACATTTTTTTTAATTTTTCACATAAAAATTTTTTGGAAAAAGACACAGACTGCGCATGCAAATCGAGAAAGGCTAAATGGAGCTATTCAAGGTTTCGGAATACAGAAATAAAGAGTAAAACTCAAAATGACCTATCGGGTCATCACAATGATGTATTAATATTTTTTTTCTGTAATGATATAAATAGTTGATTTCAAAAGAATAAAAGTAAAAATTGAAAATTAAAGAACCAAAGCTCCTTTTATGCCATTAGCAGCAGCTTGACAATTTAACATTAGAATGAAGAGAGAATTAGCCATCAAACAAAGGAAACACAATGAGTATGAGCATACCAAAAAAGGTAATATGCGTGGAATAATTTTTTTTTTAGAATTCTTTTTCATGTAAAATATATATTCTCTTTTATTTTCTCCCTTAAGTTTTTTGCTACTACAACAACTCTTCTTTACCCTTATAAGATTTTTTCATTCTCCTTATTAATTCTTCTTTTATTTTTGCGTGATTCTTTACTTTCTAGCAATTTTAGTAAGATTGTGCTTTGCAATAACAATAATCATCAATTGAGTGGGTTTATAGTTCATCAGTTTAAGCTTACATTTCTCCCTTCAAAGTTCATCTAACTCCTTATTTATTCTAATATTTTATAATATTTTAAAATATTTGTACTAATTAGCACAGAATACAGGTGTAATGTACGTGTCCAAAAACTAGTAGCTCATACTTACCCCAATTCTCTTAGGAAAAAACAATGAATACAAAGGGAAAGGAGACAGGTGAAATTATGTCAATGTTGCAAATTCTATCGTGGTTGGAACTGCCAGAAGGTATATGGGCCAACATATTACATAGGCTAGGTGCGGTGCAGATACTGTTGACTTTACAGAAAGTGTGCATTACATGGAGGCGCGTGTGCAAGGACCCGTCCATGTGGCGAGTCATTGACATGTGGAATTATGGTGGCCCTTATATCCAGCCTTACGACTTAAGAGGAAATGTGTTGCCATGCCATTGTTCGAAGCCAGGGTGAAGTAGTTGACATCAGATTGGCGTTCTTCGCCACGAAAGAATTGCATTTTTTCCTAGCGGACAGGTAATTTCTGCCTTCCTTAATGTATGTTTCCACTTGCTTTCCATTTATTCATTTTTTCTTTTGATCACCAGATCAAGAAAACTTAAAAGACTTAGTATTGCGTGGTGCTACTCAAAACTGAAACGCGAAGGCTTGATTGAAGAAGTTCAAAAGTTGCCATCATTGGAAGAGCTAAGTATGATAGACGCTGCTATCACAATTAAATCTATTGAAGCTCTTGGGCGCTCTTGGCCATGGTTAAAGTCGTTAAAATTGAAGAGGATCTCCAGTAGTATGTAATCCGGTGATGAAATAATTGAAGAGGCTCTATCTATTGCTCAAAGCCCCCTGCCTTGCACCTCATTCAGCTCATTAGGAACAGTATGACAAATGAAGGCCTTCAAGCTATTCTTGATGGTTGTCCTAATCTTGTATCACTTGACATGCGGGGATGCTTTAATGTTAGACTCGACAAAGTCTTGAGTAGCAAAAGTTCTCGACATATTAAGGATGTGAAGCTCCCTCATAATTCCATGGAAGGTTTTGAATTATGATTTGATCCTGGGGGAGGGGTTTCAGTCGACAAGTATAACATATCTGATGATTACTTTGGTTTTTGAAAAGATATAAGGGTTTTGTTTCTATCAATAGCCTATTAATTCTGACGTTGTGGGACATTTTTTGGTCATTGGATTGTGAAGCTCTTCTTGCCACTTGAATTTTATCAAGTATATTGATAAGTTATATGTATTTTATTTTGATGATTTAACAAATTTTAGATGAGAACCAGATAGTGAACCTTATACAATTAGCCTCCGCATTCAGAACAATAAGTAAAATGCCTGGCACAAGTTTCAATGAAATCAGTTAAGGGAACACATACACACATACATATATATATATTCGCTCCTCCAGTCACATTATAAGTCAACTCTTATAGTTGTTAAAGTTGCTACACTGCACACGCAACAATACAACAACATTGTTGAAGCATGTTGTGTACCGGACACTCCCTTGCTTCATCTTTGATGACCTCACTTATATATTACCAACATGAGGCAATGGATTACACACTTGCAAAACCTAAATATCATTTACTATCAAGTGTGCAACCGCCTTCATTCTCCCAAAGGAATTGAAAAACAAAACATCAACATAACAAAGTACTAGATCCCAATATTGATTACATCGTGTGTCCTTACTATTGTTGTGTCTTTGTTTGTGTTATTCACTTGTAACTCATACTCAGCTTAATTAGAAGCATCTCGAAGGACACTTTGTAAACCATAAACTGTGTGGTTGTGTTGACTAGAGTTAGTCAAGTGGTTAGCTTTGTAATAGAGTTATTACAAAGAGGCTTGTAATATAGTTATTGCAAGTAGGTGAGGGATTAAGAGTTTAATTCCTAGGTTACAATAGGTTATAATCTAAAGTTTCTCAGTTAGTGAAGTTAAAATCCTACGAGTGCAGGTCGTGGTTTTTAATCCCGTGAGCTGGGAGTTTTCCACCTAAACATCGTTGTGACATCTACTTACTGCTGTGTTATATGGGAACTAATAGAGAACCGGGTTCTCTATACAATTTGGTGGACTCTAAGTTTACATCAATAGGTATTAGAGCAGGTTCTTTCTATAAGGCTAACACCTAGAAAGGATCTACATGGATGCTCCACCAAACTGTGAAGAAGGTCAATCAACCTACAGACCACCAAGATTCAATAGACAATACTATGGCTGGTGGAAGACAAGAATACATGATTTTATCATGGTAGAAGATTCATAACTTTGGGATGTTATCTGTGATGGACCCTTTGTCCCTATGAATACCATTGGCGAGACAACAGTCACAGTTCCAAAGACAATGAAGGAATATAATGATGTTGATCGTAATCGAGGAAAACTTCAGAGCAAAAAGATCCTCGTCTGTGGCATTGGACCAAACAAGTACAACAACATCCCAGCCTATCAATTTTCCAAGGAGCTCTGGGAGGCTCTTCAAACTGCACATAAAGGAACCACTCAAGTCAAGCAGTCAAAAATCTACATACTCACTACTGAGTATGAACTCTTGAGGATGAAGGAGGATGAGTCTATTCAGGACATGCATACTCGCTTTAGTTCCATCGTCAATGAGTTTCACTATCTTGGAGAGATTGTCCCAAGGAACAAACTGGTCAGAAAAATACTCAGTGTGTTGTTACCTGGTTCCTGGGAGAGCAAAGTCAATGCTATCATAGAAGCCAAAGATTTGTAAAAGCTGACGATTGACGAACTCATTGGAAATCTATGAAATGAAGAAGAAGAAGAAGAATAAGAAGAAGAAAGATCATGAAAGAAGAGAACCCAAAAGGGAGAAGAACCTAGTTCTTAAGGCAGACAACAATGACTAAAGTGGTGATGATGCTGACATAGCCTATCTTACACAGAGATTTTAGAAAATCATTTGTAGAAATGGAGGAATTCCTAACAAAGACATCTCTATCAGAAACACAAAAGGTTATGATTGTTGTCACAAGTGAGGAAAACCAGGACATTTTATCAAAGATTGCCCCTCCACAAGAAAAACCATTACAAACACAACGTGGACAAGACGACTAAGATGAACCTGATCCTCGACAGGAAATTCAAGAGAAGAGATATCGTTGATAATATTGTGAAGTAAGCCCTTGCCACATGGGGATATTCCTCTAGTGAATCTGAGGGTGATGGTGAACAAGGTGACACCTCCATGATGGTCGTTGAAAGCGAAGGTGCAGAATATGATTCCATATATGCCTTGATGGTAAACTCTGATAATAAAGATGATGACGATGAGGTAAATTTTCTAGATGTTCAAAGAAATTTAAAGTATTATCTCAAAAGAAGATGGCATCTTTAGTTAATGTCTTAGTTGATGCTTACCACAATCTTATTAATGATAAAAATACTTTAACTAAGAAAATAAGAGAGATAGAACATGAGAGTGATGATTTGTTGGTCGCAGTTGTTGATTTGAAGGAAATAGTAGAGGAGTTAAAGAAATATAAAAATACTTTAATGGAGAAAATCGGAGAGATAGAACATGATAGAGATGATTTGCTGGTAGTACTTGTGGATTTGAAGGAAACAGTAGAGGAGTTAAATAAAGATAACATTCTTTTGAACATTTTAATGGAAAAATGCATGAAATCCTCAAAAGGAAAGGAAGTGGCAAGTGAGGCACACCTTAGGCTTGAAAATAAACTCAAAAAGGTAAAGTTGAGTCTTTATGCTGAACTTGAAAGAAATAGACAATTTCAGGTAGATTTAGGCAGGTTTAAAAATGATCTAGATAAATCTCTAAAGTGGACATGGTCCTCTGATACAATCACTTCCATGTATAAAAGTAATGGTGGGATCATGCAAGGAACCGGGTTCCACAAATAAAAGGCTCCCTATAACCCACATAGCAAGTATTTAACCATGCCTGATAACTGGCTTTGCACTCACTATGGTAAGACTTGTCATTACAAAGATTCTTGTAAAGCAAAGTTTCAGTGCCAACAAAAAACAAAGCTTTTGTTGAAAATGTATCTACTGCTAAGGAACCTGATTCTCTTAAAAAGAAATGTGGGATGCCTGCATGGACAAAAAGATATCTGATTCGCCCCTTACCTCATTATAAGGGACCCAAACTCATTTGGGTTCCTAAGTCTAATCTTTGATTCTCTTGTGTAGGCAGTAGTGAAAGAAAGCAGTAAAAAATGGTACATGGATAGTGGCTACTCTAAACACATGACTGGAAGAATAGATAATTTTCTTTCACTTAAAGCCCTGCAAGGTGGGAATGTGTCCTTTGAAAACAGCAAAAAAAGGGATACATTCTGGGAGTTGAAAATATTGAGAAAACACTCACTCACTCAATTGCAAATGTGTATTATGTGAATGGCTTGAAATATAGCCTGCTGAGTGTTTCTCAAATCTGTGACAAAGGAAACAAAGCGGAGTTCCTGTCAAAGTCTTGCACTGTCACCAATTTTATAACTGGTGAAGTGGTTCTGATTGTAAAAAGATTTTAAAACATCTATGTTGCAGACTTTGAGTCTCTAAATAGTGGTGATCTTATATGTCTGAGTGACGTTGATGATGATGTTGAACTATGGCACAGAAGATTGGTTCATGCAAGCTTTACTCTATTGAACAAGCTGATCAAGAAGTACCTGATTCGTGGGTTGCATAAGTCAAAGGTCAAAGATCACAAGGTGCATGATGCATGTGTGAAACGGAAGCAGGTCAGATCCTCATTCAAGAGAAAGAAGGAAGTGAGCACCTCAAGACCACTGGATCTTATTCATATGGATCTGTGTGGACCTATGAGGATGCCTGGCAGAGGAGGAAAGAAGTACATCTTCGTTATTGTTGATGAATATTCCAGATTCACCCGGACCTTATTTCTTAGAAACAATGATGAAACATTTCTAGTCTTTGCTGCCTTTTTAAAGCAGAATCAAGTGAACATGAGCCATAATGTTGTGAGCATCAGATCTGATTACGATACCAAGTTTGACAATGCAAGATTTGATGAATTATGTGCTGAAAATGGTATAAGTCATAAATGTTTCTTCTCCCAGAACACCCCAACAAAATGGTATTGTGGGGAGGAAAAATATGACTCTTGAAGATATGGAAAGGACGATGCTAATTGACAGTAGTGTACCAAAGGATTTTTGGGCTGAAGCAGTGAACACTTCATGTTATGTGATTAATAGGTGCATGATCAGGTCCCTTCTTAACAAGACCCCATATGAATTGCATAATGGGAGAAAACCAAAGCTGACTTACTTGAGAGCATTTGGTTGCAAAATATTTTGTTCTCAATAATTGTAAGGAAGACTTGGGAAAATTTGATGCTAAAAGTGATGAAGGAATATTTCTTGGCTACTCTTCACAAAGTAAAGCGTATAAGGTCTACAACAAAATGACTCAATGTGTAGAGGAAAGTATACATGTAATCTTTGAAGAATCTCACCACTCAAGTGGGAAAAATCCACTTGATAAGGATGATCAAGATGGAGATTAATCAAATGTCCCTGGAGAGGTTATTGTCACGACCCAAAATCTCATTTGTCATGATGACGCCTATATTAATACTAGGCAAGCCGACAACCTCAATAAACCATAAATACCTTTAAGTTTGAAAATACAATAAATAAATTTAAGAGGAAAATCCCATAATTTCCGATACAAAATACCGTCTTTATACAATACACTCCTAAAATCCGGTGCCACTAAGTACATGAGCATCTAAATGGTAACACAGTCTGACTGATAAAAATTCTATATGAAAATATAGAACAATACAAATAACTAAAAGGGTAGAGTGTAGTATGAGTACAACCGACCCAATGTACTCAATAAGTAACAAGACTAACTTTTGGGTTGAAAGTAGTGACAAGCTCAACATGCATAGTCCAATTATAGAAAATAACAATACAGAAATGTAGGCATGCTTTCAAGTTCAACAGTTAAACCTAATACAAGAAAAATAGATCAAATCTGAATGATATGAGGAATATGACGTCTCTATGTCTACATGTTAATGTACATGTCATATGTGATACAACATAATGAAAAATCACACGTACTCACACTCTCAGAGTACTCAATCACTCAGTATTATACGGGGCAAATCCAGCCCAGGGAAGATCCATCCCTCAATATAATATCAGTTGCACTCACTGTGGGGAGGGGGGGAGGGGGGTGCAGACTCCAGAGTGGCTCCTTAAGCCCAAGCGCTATAATAAGCCATTTAGGCCTACTGAGGCGTGCATCCCAATTCCATAACAATAAAGCCTATAAGGCCCGCTGCGACGTGCAACCCCGGTCCATATAATAATAAAGCCTATAAGGCATGCTGCGACGTGCAACCCCAATCCATATATATATAAAGCCAATATGGCCTTCTGCGACGTGCTACTCGATCCCATAAATATCCTCACAACTGGATGAACATGACTAAGTATGCAATTTACATTTTTAAAATAATTAATTCAACAGTAGTATGACCCCTGTGGGTCCCAAAAATCTCAGCACGTTACCTAAACATGATCTTTAATATGAGTCTTAGCTCAATTTCTCTAACACGTAGAGGATATAAGGATAATGACATCATTATTTGATTATGCAACTCCACGGAATCAATTAAGTAGCAATTTTTATGCTGCACGCCCACACTCCCGTCACCTAGCATGTGCGTCACCTCCAAATAATTTATATAACACGTAATTCAAGGCTTCATACCCTCAGAACCAAGTTTAGAAGTGTTACTTACCTCAAACCGTGCAAATTCTCTATTCCAATAAGCCCTAGCCTTGTGAGTCGGCCTCCGAACACCTCGAATCTTATCACAATTAATTCGATAAAGTCAAACACAAATTATAGGAATTAATTCCATATGAAAATACTAAAATTCTCAATTAAATCCAAAAATCCACCCAAATATCAACAATGGGGCCCGCGTATCGAAACCTGACAAATGTTACAAAATATAAACGCGTATTCAGCCACGAGTCCAACCATAAAACATTTACCGAATTCCGACATCAACTTGACCTCCAAATCTTAAATTCTTATTTTGAAATCCCTAGGCCCAAATTCTCGAATTACGCCTTAAAAACATGTAATCTAGTCGTAATACTCAATGATAATTCAATATTATTGACTAACAATGATCACAAGTGACTTACCTCAAGAATTTCCATGCATTCCCTATGAAATATCACCACCAACCGAGTGTTTGAAGTCCAAAAATGAGAAAGACTCTCGAAACCCCTCGTTTTAACACTGCTAGTGTTTTCGCATCTGTGATACACTTGGCCGCATCTGCGCTCTCGCAGATGCGAGGTTCTCCCACGCTTCTACGGCTCAATGCGCTTTTGTGGAAAAAAGTCTGCTTCTCTGGACTCGCTTCTGCGAATCAGCTGCCCCTTCCCATTTTCTGCTTCTGCGGTTGCCCATGCACACCTGTGACCACTGCCTCACTCAGCCTCTTTTCGCTTCTGCGCTGTCATGCTCACTTCTTTGAGCTCGCACCTGCGAGCAAAATTTCGTAGGTGCGATTGCATCAGAAGGCAGAATTCCAGGAAATGCTTCAAGTCCAAATTTGATTTGTTAACCATCCGAAATCTACCCGAGTCCCCGGGGACCTCAACCAAATATACCAATAAGTCCTAAAACATCATACGAACTTAGTCGATACCTCAAATTACATTAAACAACGCTAAAACACTAATTGCACCCAATTCAAGCCTAATAGAAACCAACGAACTCCAACTTCTAAATTCGATGCCGAAACCTATCAAATCAAGTTCGATTGACCTCAAAGTTTGCACACAAGTCATAAATGACATAACGGACCTATGAAAATTTCAGAACTGGATTCTGACTCCGATATCAATAAAGTCAACTCCCGGTCAAACTTCCAAACCTTCCATTTCCAACTTTCACCATTTTAAGCCAAAATCAACTACGGACTTCTAAATAATTATCCGGAAACACTCCTAAGTCCAAAATCACCATACAAATCTATTGGAATAATTAAAACTCTATTCTGGAGTCATTTATATATAAGTCAACATCCGGTCAACTATTTCAATTTCAGCTTTAAATCTTGGAACTAAGTATTCCAATTCACTTTGAAACTTCCCCGACAAATCACATAATCATAATTGAGCATAAACGTTTTAGTAAAAAGGGAATTGGGGTTGTAATACTTAAAACGGCATGCCAGATCATTACAGTTATTGATATGGTAAACATGAAAGTAGAACTAGTGAGTCAAGTTAAGGAATCCAGTGAAGAAGATGCAGCTAAACTTCTAGCTAATTTGGAGGAACCTAGTCCCTCCATCGCAGCAACTGAAGCTAACAATAGAGTTATTGATTATAACTACCCGACTTGTCGTTTTAAGAATTAATGCCCTGTTCAGCGATTTAAGGTCCTGAGCAAATTCTAATATGTATTATGACTCGCGTGTGTGGTCGAGGTTGGTTTTTCGAAGGTTCGGAATTTAATTGAAAGAGAAATTCTCATTTTTGAAGCTTAAATGGAAAGAGTTGACCAAAGAGTTGACTTTTGAGAAAACGATCGTGGAATAGCCTGGAATAGAATTTTGATGATGTCAATAGCTTCGTATAGTGATTTTGGACTTAGGTGTATGTCCGGATTTTTATTTGGAAGCCGTAGGACACTTCGACGCATTTTGGCGAAAGTTGAAAAATAGAAGATTTTTGGAAAGTTCGACCGAAGGTTGAACTTATGATAACAAGGTTATATTTCGATTTCGGAAAGTGGAACAACTCCATTATGTCTTTTAAGACTTGTGTGCAAAATTTGAAGTCATTCCGGATTGATTTGATACGTTTCGGCACAAAATTTAGATGTTGGATGTTTTGAAAACTCATAATTCGATTCGATGTGCGATTCGTAATTTCGGCGTTATTTGACATGGTTTGAAGCCTCGAATAAGTTCGTATTATATTTTGGGATGTGTTGGTATATTTTGTTGAGGTCCCGAGATCCTCAAGTGGATTTCGGAAGGTTAACGGAGCAATTTAGACTTGAAGAAAACTGCTGGAAAATGGGCAACAACTGGTTTACTCGCTTCTGCGATGCCTTGACCGCAGAAGAGACACAACAGAAGCATGAAGCTCTATGTAGAAGTGGCTGGGAGTGTACTGGGCATAATTCTTAGGTGTGAAGCTATTCCCGCACCTACGTGATCGCAAAAGCGGGTAGAGAAGGCGCAGAAGCGGAAGGCATCACATATGCGCACTAGACATCGCAAAAGCGATATGCGCAGATGCTGCATTCTGTCCACAGGTGCGAGCTTGGTCTGGGCAGTGAGGATTGCAGATACGAGTTTTGTCTCAGAAAAGCGAGACCGCATATGCGTCATATGTGTTTGCAGAAGCGAAAATGGACAGAAACATAAGGGGTCGAAAATCAATCATTTCTTCATTTCAATTGGAATTTTTGGAGCTCGGTTCTTAGGTGATTTTGAGGATTTCTTCACGACTTCGACTGGGGTAAATGTTCTATATACGAGAGTGGTTATATTGCATGAATCTATGGCTATATTCATCCTTTAATTCGAGTTTTAATGGAGAAAATTGGAATTTTTGTAAAACTTTTCAAACACGAAAATTCAAGATTTGGAAGATGATTTGTTATTGGAATTCGATAAACCTGGTATGGCTGGACTCGTATCGGAATGGGTGTTCGGATTTTGTGATAATTTTTTCGGGTTCCGAGGAGCGGGTCCCCGCGTTGACTTTGGTTGTCTTTTGATTGCAAAATTTTAAGTTGACCTTTTATTATCTGAAATTATTTTCAATGAATTTTAATGAAGTTATACAATTAATTTGGATAGATTTGAACCGTCCGGAGGTCAATTCAAACAAGAAGGCTATTTTGGAATATCGTCTAATTTCAAGCAAGAAGGAATTTCCCCTTAGGCGTTGAGTCTTATGTGGAAATTATGTAATTGAAAATCATGTAGGCGAGGTGATGAGTACGTACTTGGTTTATATGTGTAAATTATATCGGTTGAAATTCGTAGGTACCTTTATGTATTAAATTAAAAAATTGTTGGAACTTAGTAAATCCTAGACTTGTCATGCCTCATTCCTTGTTTGTCGAGTTTGTATGTTATATGATATTTTGGTGTGATTGCCACTTACATTTTTATGTGAATTCTGTGTGTTTGTTGATTTGATATTTCTTGGAAATAATCACATTATGGATTTTCCATCTACAATTAATTAAATAACCTTAAAAGAGGCATTAATATATTTGTCAAAAAATTGGATTAATGAAGTTGTTGTCCTATGCTGAGTTACTTTTTCATCCCTATTGTTGTTTTGAGATTTTATATACGTTGTGTGGAGCCTTGGGCTAATTGCTTTGAAATTAATTAATTTTGTTGTATCTTTAGAGTTGGTTGTGGCTGGTGGGCAAATTGTGATATGAATTGTTGTATTGTGTTGTCTTTTAAACAATCTCCCTGATGTTATTTATGATTCTCACCTTGCTTGTTGATGATATACATGTGCTTGGTAAGGAAGAGTGTAAAGCACGAAGGGTGATGTCGTTCCATTTGCGAGTGTAAAGCACGAAGGGTGATGTCGTGCCATTTGAGAGTGTAAAGCACGAATGGTGATGTGGTGCCATTTGAGAGTGTAAAGCATGAAGGGTGATGTCATGCCATTTGAGAGTGTAAAGAGCAAAGGGTGATGCTGTGCCATTTCAATTATATTATCGCTTGAGGATGAGAGTAAAAGCACGAAGGGTGATGCCGTGCTATTATTTTTATATTATCATATGTTCATGGCACGAAGGGTGTTTCCGTGCAGGTGAGGACAAGAGACATACATTATATTGTGATATCTTTTCGCTGTGTATACATTTATGACTTTATCTTGAGATGTCATTGTGCACCTATATTTTCTATGTGACTTGTAGTCGTTGTTGCTTCCTGTGTGCCTCCCACTTTATTTCTTTTACTGTTATTGGCATTTCTCCCACCTAGTTGTACTGTTATATGTATGCACGGTGAGAAAGAGATAAATGCATGAAGGGTGTTGCCGTGCCAATTAATTTAATGCGCACACACACACACACACACACACACACACACACACACACACATATATATATATATATATATATATATATATATATATATTGGGTGAGAATTAGACAAGTGCACGAAGGTATTGCCGTGCCATTTGATGTGATACGTTGAATATATTTCTCACACCAGAAAAGTTACATGAGGTGTCACATGGTGACTTTTATTTGAAAGAATTATATTCGAAAGATATTTACTTAAAAGAATTATATTTGAAAGATATTTTCTTGAAAGAATTATATTCGAAAAATATTTACTTGAAAGAATTATATTCGAAAGATATTTATTTGAAGGAAGTATATTCGAAAATATATTTATTGGAAGGGATTATATTCTAGAGACTTTTACTGAAAAACGTATAGATAAAAGATGTATATTTTGAAGGACTTGATTAATTAGTTGTATATGTGTTTATTATTCCTTTGAGCAATATTTATGGTGTTCCTGTTGCCTTGGTGTTTATGTCGCAAGTCGATTATTGTTGCCATCATTGCTATTTGTTTTCTATTATTTATTTATGCTATATTGCACAGGTTATTTGACCAGTGAGTGTCTTGATTGTACCGCGTCACTACTCCACCGAGGTTAGTCTTGATACTTACTGGGTACCGACCGTGTACTCATACTACGCTTCTACATATTTTTGTGCAGAGCTAGATATTGGACATATCAGATTCAGATAGAGATTTGAGTATGATCGTAAGGGTTCAAGGTATGACTGCTTGGTCATCACAGTCCCTTGGAGTCTTTCTATTTTATTGTACTGTTAAATTCTTTTTCGAACAATATTTTATATTCGACCCTCGAGATAGTTCCATGTATTTAGTTAGAGTTCGTGACTCAGTATTACCAGTCTTGGGAGGTTGTATTAAATTATAGGTAAAAAACAAAAGGCTTGAATTGTGATTATAATCGGCTTACTTTATCTTAGAAACTAAGTGCCATCACGACGCCTGTGGTGGGATTTTGGGTTGTGACAAGTTGGTATCAGAGCTCAGGGTTCATAAGTTCTACGAGTCACAAATGAGTCTAGTAGAGTCTTGTGGATTGGTATGGAGACTTATGTACTTATCTTCGAGAGGCTATAGAACTGTTAGGTAATTTTCACTTCTTTCATTCCCGTCGTGTGGAATTTGTTGATTTTGGAGTTTGAGCCTTTGTATCTCTATTCTCTCACAAATGGTGAGTACACGTGCTACCGAGTCAATACACATGCGCATTCTGCTAAGGTCGCAAGAGACCGGGGCTGAGGTAGAGGCTGAGGAAGGGCACGTGTCGCGACTAGAGCACCTGTCAGAGCAGCAGTTGAGGAGCCGCCAGTAGCTCCAGTTGGGGGACAGGTACCAAAAGCACCTGTTGTTACTCCCGCACTTCAGGAGACTTTAGCATTATTCTTGAATATGTTTGGTACATTAACTCAGGCGGGATTGATCTTTGTTGCACCAAATATTGCACAGATTGGGGGAGTAACTCAGACTCCTACCGCCCGTGCTCCAGAACAACAGGTTCACATTTTTCAGGTTCGGGGTATAGTACCGGTACAACATGTTATTCCGGTTCATCTTGAGGTCAGTCCAGAGGTATCATAATAAGAACAAAAGAGACTTGAGATATTTAAGAGGTATAGTCCACCTACCTTCAATGGCACATCTACTGAGGATGCCGAGTAATTTCTAGAAAAATGTTATTGTATTCTCCGCACCATGGGTATTGTGGAGGTGAGCAGAGTTTCCTTTACTATATTTCAGTTGTCAGGAGCAGCGTATCGATAGTGGTAAGCTTATGAAGAGGGTATACTAGCCGATGCAACACCACCAATTTGGGCTCAATTTTCGGAAATGTTTTTGAAAGGGTTTGTTCCCCAGACTCTACGGGATGCATGGCGCACAGAGTCTGAACAATTGCGTCAGGGCATAATGACTGTGTCAAAATATGCTATAAAGTTCAGTGAGTTAGCCCGACACACACCTATCTTGGTTCCTACGGTTAGAGAGCAAGTTCGCATATTCATTGAAGGGCTCAATTATGATTTTAGAATATGTATGGCTCGAGAGTTGCAGACTGGCATTCCATTTCATCAAGTAGTAGAGATTTCCAGGATGTTAGAACATGTTCGAAATGAAGAAGACGAGTCTAAGGAGGCCAAGAGGTCTCAGAATTTTGGAGAATTTAGTGGATTCTACTCTGCAGCTACGACTCATCATGGCAGAGGCTCGGGCGGTCAGTCAGCCTAGTCCACAATTCAGAGTACTCGTAGTGCTCCAGTAAGTTCTTATAGTACACAACTGGCACGAGGTTCTTACAGTGGTTATTTTAGTTATCCGGCACAGACTTAGTACGAGCAGCCGCGACCTTAGATAGGTTGTTATGAGTGTGGTGATACTAGTCACATCATGAGAGACTGTTCCAGACTTGGGAGAGGCGAATTTCATCAAAACACTCAGGCTACAAGCTTTATTCCAGTTAATACTCTACGTGCACAACTAGTTAGGGGTGGAGGACAGGCGGGTAGAGGGTGCCTAAGAGGTAGAGGCCTGATCCGTTGATATACTTGATATGAATTGTCTAAGGCCGATACACCAGATGGTGTAGTTACATATATGATTTAATTTATAATAAAAGGAATATTATTCTTATTTTGATTCGATTCCGATTATCGAGGTGAGAACTCCTTTCATGATCCTTATATGGTGGATTTGTGAATTTGTACTCCACTCTCGTGTTTATCCCTGTTGGGAGATGTGATGGTGTTAACCCGTGTCTATCATTTTTGTTTTGTACATTATTGTGGGCTATGAGTCCAAAGGTGACTTTTTATTACTCACTACAGTGGATTTTTGATGTAATTTCGGGATAATTGATTACAATTTTATGAATTATATGCCCTATCAGTATGGGGGTTGGTTATGTGTTGTGAAATTATTTCGCGAATATTATTAAAAAAATGGAAAATTTCAGTTGGCACAATGCGCAAAGTACTTGTGATTCTGAGTTGAGGATGGGATCCTCGTGGTTTAATATGATTTGATATGTTTAACCCTAGCTACGTGTCGCGGTGGAAGTTATATCAGGATGAGATCCTTGTGATTAAATTCATGTGGTTTAAATTCTCCCTTAGTGAAATTTAATTTGTACTATAGTACTGATATGGAGTCATGCGTGGTAGACTTATTTGATAATCCTTTTATGTGTTTCTGTGCATATTTATCCATAATTGTGAGGTAAATATTAAGTTTTAGCCTACGAGGTGAGTGCCCAGGTGGCGTTAAATATGACTCGTTAATTCAAGTAAATAATTATGAGGTCTTCACGCCTCGCGTGTTGCTGGCAGTGTTGTAAAAATTTGAAGCGAGATTTGGTTAATGTGGAGTTAATTGTGGGATCCTGAAATTAATTATGAACAACTATTATGATCAGAAATGTGGTTATGGGCATACATATAATGTGTGTGTAGGCACGAATTTCTATAGTTGGTTGAGACTAATACCGTGTGTTAATGTGAAAAAGAATTAGGCCTTTTGAAAATGTTTGGAGTGTAAGAATTTGGTTTTAAATTTTATAAGTATGGATAAAAGAAATAATCTCAACTGAGTTGGTGTTTTCAGACACATGTTATATTGCGGAACGTAGAATCACCCGCGAGTATATGTGTAAGAATACACTCAGTAATTTAATGTCCTTAGAAAGATTCTTGGCACGTTCGAGGACGAACATAAAGATTCTTGGCACGTTCGAAGACGAACGTATGCTTAAGAGGTGGAGAAGAATGTAACGACCCGATGTTTTAAGAATTAATGCCATGTTCAGTGACTTAAGGTCCCGAGAAACTTTGTAATATGTATTATGACTCACGTGTGCGGTCGAGGTTGGTTTTTGGAAGGTTCGGAATTTGATTAAAAGAGAAATTCTCATTTTTGAAGCTTAAATGGAAAGAGTTGACCAGAGAGTTGACTTTTGAGCAAACGACCTCGGAATAAAATTTTGATGATGTCAATAGCTTCAAATGGTTTTTTTGAACTTAGGCGTATGCCTGGATTTGGATTTGGAAGTCCGTAGGACAATTCGACGCATTTTGGCAAAAGTTGGAAAATAAAAGATTTTTCGAAAGTTCGACCGAAGGTTAAATTTTTGATAACGAGGTCGGATTTCGATTTAGGAAATTGGAAAAGCTCCATTACATCAATTATGATTTGTGTGCAAAATTTGAAGTCATTACGGATTGATTTGATACGTTTCGGCATAAAATATAGAAGTTGGAAGTTTTGAAAACTCATAATTCGATTCGATGCACGATTCATAATTTCGGCGTTGTTTGACTTGGTTTGAAGCCTAGACTAAGTTCGTATTATATTTTGGTACGTGTTGGTATATTTGGTTGAGGTCCGAGGGCCTCGGATCGATTTTGGAAGGTTAACGGAGCAATTTAGACTTGAAGGAAACTGTTGGAAAATGGGCAACACTTGGTGGAATCGATTCTGCGATGCTTTGGTCACAGAAGCGACATCGCACAAGCATGAAGCTCTTTGTAGAAGTGGCTGGGAGTGTACTGGGCATAATTCTCAGGTGCGAAGCAATTCCCGCACCTGCGTGATTGCAGAAGCGGTCGGAGAAGGCGTAAAAGCAGAAGGTATCACATATGCGCACTAGACATCGCAGAAGCGATATGCGCAGATGCCGCATTCTGTCCGCAGGTGCGAGCTTGGGCTGGGCAATAAGGATCGCAGATGCGAGTTTTGTCTTGCAAAAGCGAGATTGCATATGCGTCATATGTGTCCGCAGAAGCGAAAATGGACAGAAACATAAGGGGTCGAAAATCAGTCATTTCTTCATTTCAATTGGAATTTTTGGAGCTCGGTTCTTGGGCGATTTTGAGGATTGCTTCCTGACTTCGACTGGGGTAAGTGTTCTACATCCGAGAGTGATTATATTTCATGAATCTATGATTATATTCATTGTTTAATTCAAGTTTTAATTGAGAAAATTAGGATTTTTGTAAAACTTTTCAAAAACGAAAATTCAAGATTTAGAAGATGATTTGTTATTGGAATTCGATAAAATTGGTATGGTTGGACTCATATCGGAATGGTTGTTCAGATTTCGTAAAAATTTTGTCGGGTTCCGAGGGACGGGCCCCGCGTTGACTTTGGTTGTCTTTTGATTGCAAAATTATAAGTTGACGTTTTATTATCCGAAAATATTTTTAATGAATTTTAATGAAGTTATACAATTAATTTGGGTAGATTTGAGCCCTTCGGAGGTCAATTCAAGCAAGAAGGCTATTTTGGAATATTGGTTAACTTCAAGAAGGTAAGTATCTTGCCTAACCTTGTGCGGAGGAATTTCCCCTTAGGCATTGAGTCTTATGTGAAAATTGTGTAATTGAAAATCATGTACACGAGGTGACGAGTACATACTTGGATTATATGTGTAAATTATATAGGTTGAAATTCGTAGGCACCCTTATGTATTAAATTTGAAAATTGTTGGAACTTAGTAAATCCTAGACTTGTCATGCCTCATTCCTTGTTTGTCGAGTTTGTATGTTATATGATATTTTGGTGTGATTGCCACTTAGATTTTTATGTGAATTTTGTGTGTTTGTTGATTTGATATTTCTTGGAAATAATCACATTATGGATTTTCCATCTATAATTAATTAAATAAGCTTAAAAGAGGCGTTAATATATTTGTCAAAAATTTGGATTAAAGAAGTTGTTGTCCTATGCTGAGTTACTTTTCCATCCCTGCTGTTGTTTTGAGATTTTATATACGTTGTGTGGAGCCTTGGGCTAATTGCTTTGAAATTAATTGTTTTTGTTGTATCTTTGGAGTTGGTTGTGGCTAGTGGGCAAATTGTGATATGAATTGTTGTATTGTGTTGTCTTTTATACAATCTCCCTGATGATATTTATGCTTCTCGCCTTGCTTTTTGATGATATACATGTTCTTGGTAAGGAAGAGTGTAAAGCACGAAGGGTGATGCCGTGCCATTTCATATATATTATCATGTGAGCGAGAGTGTAAAGCACGAAGGGTGATGTCGTTCCATTTGCGAGTGTAAAGCACGAAGGGTGATGCCGTACCATTTGAGAGTGTAAAGCACAAAGGGTGATTCCGTGCCATTTGAGAGTGTAAAGCCCGAAGGGTGATGACGTGCCAGTTGAGAGTGTAAAGCACGAAGGGTGATGCCGTGCCATTTCAATTATATTTTCATATGAGGATGAGAGTAAAAGAACGAAGGGTGATGGCATGCCATTATTTTTATATTATCATATGTTCATGGCACGAAGGGTGTTTTCGTTCAGGTGAGGCCAAAGACATACATTATATTGTGATATCTTTTCTTTGTGTATACATTCATGCTTTTATCTTGAGACATTATTGTGCACCTATGTTTTCTATGTAACTTGTAGTCGTTGTTCTTCCTGTGTGCCTCCCACTTTATTTCTTTTATTGTTATTGGCATTTTTCCCACCTAGTTGTACTATTTTATGTATGCACGGTGAGAAAGAGATAAATGCACGAAGGGTGTTGCCGTGCCAATTGATTTGATCTACACACACACACACACACACCCAATCAGGCACTCTTGATGCAGAGAAAAGAAGTGATATTCACACTTCCATCGATGCTAATAATGGATTTCACAAGGCGGAACTTGGTCCCTCACATCCTAAAACCCAGGTGTCTAACTAGAAGCACAAAATCTCATATCCTCTCCAAAATGTAATCACTCCTTTGGATTCAGGGATTCGGACTAGATCTAAGATTTAACGACTCGACCAGTTATTTTACTTTCTAGAATCCCGTTCCCCTAAATAAGACTTACCGTACATGCTTTTACTGTTTTATGACTTGCGGGCATGGTCGGTTCGGGATTTGAAAGGGTTCGGGTTGAAATCGTAACACTTGGTTCCTTATATTGGCCTTAAAAGGCTAAGTTTGACTTCCGTCAACATTTTGAGTAAACGACCTCAGAGTCTAGATTTGACGGTTCCAATAGGTTCATATGATGATTTTGGACTTGGGTGCATGTTCGGATTGGGTTATGGATGACCCGGGAGCATCTTGACGCATAATAGTGAAAGTTGGCTCTTTGAAGGTTTTAGAAATTCTTTTGATTTGGTTTGGAGCGGGTTTTCGTGTTATCGAGGCCCAAATGGAATTCCGAGATAGGGAATAGATCTGTAATGTCATTTAAGGATTGCACACAAATTTGGGGTAAATCTAAGTAGTCTAAGTATGTTTCGGCGCATTTTGAGTGAATAGAAGAACTTGAAGTTCATAAGTTTGATTCAATTGGTTTCGGGGTGTGATTCTTAGTTTTAATATTGTTTTGGGCATTCCAATAGTTTTAGTGAGTCCATTTTATAATTATAAACTTGTTGGTATGTTCGGGCGGGGCCTAGAGGGCCCGAGTGTAGATCGGACAAGGCTTGGACCATGTTGGGAGCATGGAGCCACAACTGAAGCTCCCAGATCTGTCATAATCGCACCTATGCTTGGCTAGCCGCAGGTGCGAGCCATGAACCATAGAAGCGACAGATCAAGCCCAAGAACCGCAAATGCGGAAGATTGGGCCCACCTGTGCGACCGCAGGTATGAGAGCTTTGGTTGCAAGTGCGACTAGGCCCGCAGAAGCCCCCCCTCTGTCCGCAGATGCGGAGACTGGCTAGGTGAGGGAAAAGCGCACCTGCAAGACATTTGATGCAGGTGCAAGACCGCAGATGTGGCCAAGGCACCGCAGTTGCGAAAGTTGCTAGGCAATAAGGGTTCATTTAATACGGACTTAGGTCAGTTTTATCACATTTTCTCTCACTCTTGGGCGATTTGAGAGCTTTGAAGGAGGGGATTTCGACCTAGCATTGTGAGGTAAGTAATTTCTACTTAATGTGAGTTTAATACATAGATTATGGGTAGATTGTAACATAAAAATTTGTAGAAATCATGGGTTTAGATGAAAAAACGTAGGTATTGATTAAAAGGGGATTGTACCACGAAAATAATTATGAAACTTAGTGAAAATCATATATTTATGTTCCTAAGGTTATGGGCAACAACTTTCTTCAACAATTTACGGAATCCGGGCATGTGGGCCCGGGGGTGAATTTTAGGAATCTTGCATTTAGGGTTGGGGAATTGCCTTAATAGTGGGGGTATGAACTTTTGAGCATAAATTGATTAATTTATATAATGTTTGACTAGTTTCGAATCGTTTGGCACCAAATTTGGAGGTTTGAGCACGTTCTTGAATCGGGAAGTGGGCTTTGAGATGAGGTAAGCATCCTTTCTAACCTTGTAAGAAAAATATTTCCCCATAGGCGAATTAATTAATATATGTGACTACTTGTGGGGGGCTACATACGTACGAAGTGACGAGTGTCTATGCATAGCTACTTCTTATGCTAAAGTTCGGGTAGTCTAGGACCCCCATCATGCCATACTTGAAATAATTACGCCTTTACTTGTCAATTGAATTGATTAAATCATACTTTCCAAAAAACAATTGTAAGAGGATCCCAAAAGGATTAAGTTTCACTTATTTGAGGGTACGGATAGAACACTTGACTGCTATTGAAAAACTTGTGTTTCTTTAAGTCTTTTCTATTGGTGGAGCAGGTCGAGCACCTCGGCAGATTAAATAGATCCATCTATGGTTCGCACCGTTCGACCCTCGGCAGTGCACAATTTAAATATTATTATGTTGGTTCGGGCCGTACGTCCTCGGCATTATTTGCGCATGAATATTTTTGGGATTTTATACTTGTAACCGATATTGCTCCAATGTTTAAATGGAAGATAAATTTGGGATTAATAATTGTGAAAAAGGGTATTTGCCATCACTTACTATTGAGTTTTAGTATATTTATTGTAATCTATGCTCATTTATAATTTAAATTTATTATCACTAGCCTTAGTAAGTGTCAAGTTGACCCCTCGTCACTACTTCTTTGAGGTTAGGCGAGATACTTACTGGGTACATGTTGTTTTATGTACTCACGTTACATTTATGCACTTAACAATGCAGGATCTGAGACAGGTTAATCTGAATATCCATACAGCGCGCATTCTTGATTTGGGTTCGAGATTCCATGATGAACTGCCCTTCCGAGCCGTTCAGCAGCATGCCGCAATCCCCATTTTATTTTGTTTCTGTCTATCCCTTTTCAGGCAGTAGGATAGATATCTTTTGTATATTCTACTAATTGCCCATATACTTGTGATACTAGATCCTGGCACGTATTAGTAGACTTGTGATTTTGGGTTTTGTTCTTACGGTTATTAATGTTTCTCGCCGTTTTTATTTAATAATTTAAATGGGTTTTCATTAAATCTTTTAAGTAAAAGAAAAAGATCACTACATGGGAAAATTCGTTAAAATGGGAAATCATTAGATTATTTATTGTTGGCTTGTCTAGCAACGGTGATGGACGCCATCACGGCCTGATATGGAATTGGGTCGTGACAACATGGTATTCGAGCACTAGGTTCACGTAGGTCTCACAAGTTATGGGCATGTCTAATAGAGTCTTGCGGATTGGTGCGGAGATGTTTGTACGTATCTTCGAGAGGCTATAGGATGTTAGGAAAACTACTCTTTATTCATCTCCTATCGTGCAGTTGATGGTATACTAAGTTTCTTCCTCTTATTCTCTCACATATGGTGAGAACGCATGCAAACGATGTTCCAGACCCAAGATGGGCTTCTCCCCCTATTGCTAGAGGCCGAGGTAGAGGCCGGGGGAGGGCACATGTCCTAGGTAGGGGCTAGGACGTCCCAGAGTTGCCCCAGTTGCACCGCTAGCAGATCCATTGATGGATCATATAGCTGAGGAGCAGGGCAAGGTGCCCGTAGCAGATCTAGCCCCGATCAATTTCATGACAGCACCTGGCTTCCAGGAGGTCATTGGTCGTATGCTACGGTTCATGGATTCTATGACCCAGGCCGGTTTACTTCCAGCAGACCCGGCCACATCTCAGGTGAGAGGGGGAGCACAGACCCCTACCGCTCAGGCTCCTGGGCATGCAGCCACTATATATCATACCCTGAGAACTCTCCCTGTGGGTGGGCCCCAGCCAGTCATAGAAGCTGTACCTGAGCCTAGATTAGCTGCGACCGGTGAGCCACAGAAGCTTTTGGACAGATGGACTAGGCTTCACCCTTCGGTCTTTGGGGGTGAGCGACATGAGGATCCTCAGGACTTTATTGATAGGTGCAGGGATAAACTGCATAACATGAGGATATTAGAGTCTCACTGGGTGGATTTCACTACCTTCTTGTTGGAGGGCAGAGCATGTTGGTGGTGGCAGTCTTATATTCTTGGTAGATAAGCAGATTCTTCTCCCATGACTTGGGACCAGTTCACACGCCTATTATTGGATAAGTATATTCCACCCTCTCAGAGGGAAGAATTGTGATTCCAGTTTGAGAAGCTCCAGCAAGGTCAGATGTCTGTGACTGATTATGAGGCGAGGTTTTCTGAGCTATCCCACCATGCACTCATGATACTTCCTACTGAGGCGGAGCGGTTACAGAGGTTTGTTGCGGTATTGCACTCAGGTATTCAGGCGAGTATGGACCGAGAGGTGGAGATGGGGACATCCTACCAGTCAGTAGTGGATATTGCTCGGAGGATCGAGGGCTTTCATTAGAGGGGTAGGGAGCAGATGCAGCAGGACAAGAGGGTCCATTACTTCGGGGAGTTTAGAGGTGCCTCAGCTGGGGGAAGAGGTCAGTTTATGAGGGGTCAACCCAGTAGGTCACCTTATCCAGAACCGCCGCCTCTACGGGGTGCTCCAATGCGACCCTATTTTAGCACTATGACAGAGAGTTCATATCTGCCACCAGCTATTCAGGGTCCTTCCAGTGGGTACTCTGGTCACCAGGGTTCTTCTAGTGCTTACTTCAGTGACATGCCATAGGGTTCATATCGCCCACCAACTATTCAGGGTTCTTCTGGTGGGTATTTAGGCCATCAGGGTCAGACTTCAGGGCAGCAGATCACCGTGCCGAGAGGTTGTTTTGAGTGCAGGGATCTTAGTCATGTGCGGAGGTTTTGCCCCAGGCTCTGGGGCAAGGCAGTGCAGCAGGGCCAGTAGCCCAAGATTACAGCTCTAGTAGCCGCACCACCCGTCCGGCCGCCTAGAGGCGACGGGCAGATGGGTAGAGGCCATCCCAGAGGTGGAGGTCAGGCAGACAAAGGCCAGCCAGGTGGCTCTCCAGCCAGATTTTATGCTTTTCCGGCTAGGCCAGATGTAGTGGCCTCAGATGCTGTGATCACAGGTATTATCTTTGTTTGCGGTAGGGAGACTTTAATATTATTTTATCCAGGATATACCTATTCGTATGTGTCATCCTGGTTTGCTCATTTTTTGGATATTCCTCATGAGTCCTTGGGTACTCCTGTAGGCGATTATGTTGTTGTGGATCAGATCTATCAGTCATGTGTGGTTACGTTCTGTGGGTACGAGACCAGATCGGATCTTCTATTTCTTGATATGACCGATTTTGAGGTCATCCTGGGCATCGAGTGGCTATCTCCATATCACGCCATCCTTGATTGCCATGCCAAAACTATTACCTTAGTAATGCCAGAGTTGCCGAGGTTGGAGCGGAAGGGTTCATCTATCAATAAATCTAGTCGGGTTATATCTTTTATAAAGGCTTGACACATGGTCGAGAAAGGTTGCTTGGCTTATCTAGCCTATGTTCCGGATACTACCCATAGTCTCCGACGATTGATTCAGTGTTAGTAGTTTGGGAGTTCGGTGATGTGTTTCCGTCTGACCTCACAGGTATTCCACAAGATCGTGATATTGATTTATGTATTTACTTAGCTCCATGCACTCAGCCTATATCTATCCCACCATATCGAATGGCTCTGAAAGAATTGAAGGAGTTCAAGGAACAGCTTGAGGAGTTGCTAGCAAAGGTTTTGTCAGGCCGAGTGTATCACCTTGGGGTGTACCGGTATTATTTTTGAAGAAGAAAGATGGGACTATGCAAATGTGCATTGATTACCGCCAGTTAAATAAAGTCACCATTAAGAACAAGTATCCATTATCGCGTATTGATGATTTGTTTGACCAGTTTCAGGGTGCTAGGGTGTTTTCTAAGATTGACTTGAGATCGGGGTATCATCAGTTGAAGATTCGAAACTCAGATGTTCCGAAGACTGCCTTCCGTACTAGATATGGCCATTATGAGTTTCTAGTGATGTCCTTCGGCTTGACCAATGCCCCAATGGCATTTATGGATTTGATGAACAGGGTGTTCAGACTTTATATTGATTCCTTTGTTATTGTCTTCATTGAATACATCTTGATTTACTCACGTAGCATGGAGGAGCACAAGCATCATTTGAGGGTGGTGCTTCAGACCTTGTGGGAACATAAGCTACATGCTAAGTTCTCCAAGTCTGAGTTTTGGTTAGATTCCGTGGCATTCTTGGTGCATGTAGTATCAGGCGAGGGCATTAAGGTGGATCCCAAGAAGACCGAGGAAGTTCAGAGTTGGCCTCGTCCTACTTCGGCGACTGAGATCAAGAGTTTTTTGGGGCTAGTAGGGTATTATCACCGGTTCCTGGAGGGCTTCTCATCTGTTGCAACACCTTTGACTAAATTGATCCAGAAGGGTGCTCAGTTTCGTTGGTCCGATGATTATGAGGTGAGATTTCAGAAGCTCAAGACAACTTTTACCACAACACCAGTCCTTGTGTTGCCTTCCGGTTCGGGGGTGTATACTATGTATTGCAACGCTTCACGCGTTGGCTTGGGTTGTGTATTGATGCAGGAGGGGCGAGTTATTGCATATGCTTCACATCAGTTGAAGCCCCATGAGAAGAATTATCCTATGCACGATTTGGAATTGGTTGCGATTGTTCATTCTCTTAAGATCTGGAGGCATTCTCTATATGGGGTGTCTTGTGAGGTTTACACTGATCATCGCAGCTTGCAACATTTGTTCAAGCAAAGGGATCTCAATTTGAGACAGCGTAGATGGCTTGAGTTACTGAAGGATTATGACATCACCATTCTTTATCATCCTGGCAAGGAAACTATAGTCGCGGATGCCCCGTGAAGGAAGGCAGAGAGTATGGGTAGCTTGGCATTCATTTTAGCAGAGGAAAGGCCACTAGCCCTGGACATTCAGTCCCCGGCTAATAGACTTGTGAGGTTGGATATTTCAGAGCCCAGCCGAGTTCTTGCTTGCATCGTTGCCCAGTCTTCACTATTGAAGCAGATCAAGGCTCGACAGTTTCATCATCCACACCTATTGGTTCTCATAAAGATGGTAGTACAGGGTGGTGCCAAGGAGGTTTCGATTGGCGAGGATGGTGTTCTGCGACTCCAGGGTCGTCTATGTGTTCCTAATGTCGATGGCCTAAGGGAGAGGATCCTAGAGTTTAGTTTGGAGTGGGTTTTGGTGTTATCGAGGTCCAAACAGAAATTCGAGACTAAGAATAGCTCTGTAATGTCATTTAAAGCTTGCACGCAAAATTTGGTGTCAATCAGAGTAGTCTAAGTACGTTTCAGCGCATTTTGCGTGAATAGAAGAACTTGAAGTTCATAAGTTTGATTCAATTAGTTTTGGGGTGTAACTCTTAGTTTTAATGTTGTTTCGGGCATTCCGATAGTTCGAACGAGTCTGTTTTATGATTCTAAACTTGCTGGTTTGTTCGGGCGGGACTCCCGGGTCCCCGAGTGTCGATCAGACGAGGCTAAGACCATGTTGGGACCATGGAGCCACAACTGAAGCTCCCAGATCTGTAATAATTGCACTTGCGCTGGCCAGCCGCAGGTGCGAGCCACGAGCCGCAGAAGCGAGAGATCAAGGGCAGCCCAGGAATGACAGATGAGGAAGATTAGGCACACCTGCGCTTTGGTCGCAGGTGCGATTAGGTCTACAGAAGCGACCCCCTCTGTACGCAGATGCGGAGACGGGACATGTGAGGGAAAAGCGCACCTGTGAGCCATTTGCCATAGGTGCGAGATAGCATATGCGGCTAAGGCACCGCAGGTGCGAAAGTCGATGGGCAGTAAGGGTTCATTTAATACGGACTTAGGTCATTTTTATCACATTTTCTCTCACTCTTGGGCGATTTGAGAGCTTTGAAGGAGGGGATTTCGACCTAACTTTGTGAGGTAAGTAATTTCTACTTAATGTGAGTTTAATACATAGATTATGGGTAGATTAACATGAAAATTTGTTGAAATCATGGGTTTAGATGTAAAAACCTAGGTTTTGATTAAAAGGGGATTTTACCATGAAAATGATTATGGAACTTAGTGAAAATCATATATTTATGTTCCTAAGATTATGGGTAACAACTTTCTTCGAAAATTTTAGGAATCCGAGCATGTGGGCCCGGGGTGAATTTTAGGAATCTTGCATTTAGGGTTGGGGAATTGCTTTAATAGTGGGGGTATGAACTTTTGAGCATAAATTGATTAACTTATATAATGTTTGACTAGTTTCGAGTTATTTGGCACCAAATTTGGAGGTTTGTGCACGTTATTGAATCGGGAAGTGTGTTTTGAGACGAGGTAAGTCTCCTTTCTAACCTTGTAAGAGGAAAAGTTTCCCTTAGGCGAATTAACTAATATATGTGACTATTTGTGGGGGGCTACGTATATACGAAGTGACGAGAGTCCATGCGTAGCTACTACTTATGCTAAAGTCCGGGTATTCTAGGACCCCCATCATGCCATACTTGAAATAATGGCGCCTTTACTTGTCAATTGAATTGCTTAAATCATAATTTCCAAAAACAAAATTGTAAGAGGATCCCAAAGGGATAAGTTTCACTTATTTGAGGGTACGAATAGAACAATTGACTGCTATTGAAACCGAAATTGCCCCTCGGAGAATGTGGGACCGAGCGGCGAATCATCGATATTAACTACCCCGAGCGAGTCACTCGGGGCATTCTCTTCTCTTTGAAAGGCCTCAGAACTAGACCCTTCGGGCGCACCCACCGGTTGCTCATCACCGCAGGAGGGGTCATCAATAGCCGAGATCACCTTGTGTTTCTTTAAGTGTTTTCTATTGGTGGAGCGGGCCGAGCGCCTCGGCAGATTAAATAGATCCATCTATGGTTCGCGCCTTTTGACTCTCGGCAGTGCATAGTTTAAATATCGCTATGTTAGTTTGGGCCGTACGCCCTCGACATTATTTGTGCATGAATAATTTTGGGATTTTATACTCGTAACTGATATTGCTCCAATGTTTAAATGGAAGATAAATTTGGGATTAATAATTGTGAAAAATGGTATTTGCCATCACTTACTGTTGAGTTTTAGTATATTTATTGTAATCTATGCTCAGTTATAATTTAAATTTACTTTCATTAACCTTAGTAAGTGTCAAGTAGACCCCTCGTCACTACTTCTTTGAGGTTAGGCAGGATACTTACTGGGTACATGTTGTTTTATGTACTCACGTTACACTTCTGCACTTAATTGTGCAGGATCTGAGACAGGTGCATCTGGATATCCATCCGGCGCGCATTCTTGATCTGGGTTTGAGATTCCACGGCGACTGCCCTTTCGAGCAGTTCAACAGCATGTCGAAGTTCCCCTTTTATTTTGTTTATGTCTATCCCTTTTTAGGCAGTAGGATAGATATCTTTTGTATATTCTAATAAGTTTCCCATATACTTATGACACTTCTTGGCACGTATTAGTAGACTTGTAATTTTGGGTTTTGTTCTTACAGTTATTAATGTTTCTCGCCGTTTTTATTTAATAATTTAAATCGGTTTTCATTAAATCATTTAAGTAAAAGAAAAAGATCACTACATGGGAAAATTTGTTAAAATGGGAAATCATTAGATTATTCATTGTTGGCTTGTCTAGCAATGGTGTTGAATGCCATCACGACCTGATATGGAATTCGATTGTGACACAAGACAAAAACATATTTTCTTTCTCAGATTTCTTGTCTCAAATTTAGCCGAAAACAATCAAGGAAGTATTTGAAGATGATGACTTGATTGCCACTATGCAAGAGGAGCTCCATCAATTTGAGAGGAACAACGTGTGGCACCTAGTTCCTCGATCCTCAGATAGAACAGTTATTGGAACTAGGTGGGTGTTCAGAAACAAGCTTTATGAGTTTGGCAATACAACGAGAAATAAAGCCAGGTTGGTGGTCCAAGTGTATAATCAAGAAGAAGGAATTGATTATGATGAAACTTTTTATCCAGTTACATGAATGTAAGCAATCAGAATTCTCATTAATTTTGCATTTCATATGGAATTCAAACTCTTCCAAATGGATGTTAAGAGTGAATTTCTGAATGTATATTTGAAGGAGGAAAGTTTTGTCAAACAACCACTTGGTTTTGAATGCCATGAACATCCTGAACATGTCTATAATCTTGACAAGGCTCTATATGTATTGAAGCAGGCCCCTCGTGCATGGTATGAAAGATTGTCTAGATTCCTTCTGGAGAATGGCTTCACTAGAGGGAAAATTGACAATACTCTTTTTCTAAAGTAAAGAGGGAGAAACTTGCTGATTTGTGCAGGTTTATGTTGAAGACATCATTTTTTATGCAAAAAATGATTCTCTGTGTGAGGAGTCTGCAAAGCTTATGGGAAGCGAGTTTGAGATGGGTATGGTGGGGGAACTGAACTTCTTCCTAGGACTTCAAGTTAAGCAAACCTCTAAGGAAACGATGATAAGTCAACAGAAATACACTAAGGAGATTCTGAAGAGGTTTGATATGGAAAGCTCAAAGATCATTGATACTCTCATTGCTACTGCCACTCGTCTAGACATGGACGAACATGGTTCTCCTGTAAATGAAACTATGTATCGGGGTATCATTAGATCTCTCTTGTACCTAACAGCCAGCAGAACTGACATTATGTTTAATATTTGGTTGTGTGATAGATTCCAATCAAGTCCTAAAGAATCTCATTTGAAAACTGCCAAAAGAATTCTGAGTTATCTCAAAGGAGCGCAAGACTTGGCCCTCTATTGTCCCTTAAGAGATAATTTTGATTTAATTAGGTATGTTGATGCTGATTATACTGGTTATCTGGTGGATAGAAAGAGCACATCTGGCATGATGCATTTTCTGGGATCATGCTTTATTTCATAGGGTACAAAGAAATAAAATTATGTGGCTCTCTCTACTACAGAAGCTGAATATGTGACAGTTACCTCCTGTTGTACACAACTGTTGTGTATCAAGAAATAACTAGAAGACATTGGTGTATTTTATGATTGTGTGCCAGTGTTGTGTGATAACACAAGTTCCCTTAATATGGTAAAGAACCAGATTCAACATAAGAGGACAAAGCACATTGATGTGCGACATCATTTCCTAAGGGACAATGTTTAAAAAGGACTCATCTATATGAAGTTCTGCAATACAGAGGACCAGGTAGCTGATATCTTCACCAAAGTACTACGCAGAGAGAACTTAAAAAGAAATCGACTGGAGTTGGGGTTGATCATGCTGAACTGAGGACCTGGTTCCTCGATGATTGACTATGAAAGGATGGTAAGGTGAATTGCTAAAAAGTGTTTTCTGGAAACTTCTAACTCATTTCTATACCGTTACAGGTAAACACGCATAGCAACTAAAGGACAAACAAGCAGCTAATGACATTGCAATTTTTGTAAGAATGATGCCCATATTTGCAAAATCAATCAGGGAACCTTGTTCCCATGACTCGGGTTAGTAGTTTATGCATTTTTGAACTGCTAGTGTGCTACGTCATTAATTGTTTTCACCTTTTCCCATACCTATTAAACCCAAATGACACACTTGTTACAAACCAACCTGTCTACCTGTTTTTATTAAATCATGTCTATTTGTAACCGGTCCCTTATTTCCCTCTAAATACCCCATAAAAGCTAGTCTCTATCATAATTTTCTACATCAAACACTCCTTCTCTATAAAAACCCTCTTCTTGTGTCTTCAATCTCTCAAAATCAACCATGTCATCCCCACAATCTGAGTCTGCAAAAGCTACTACTGAAATCCCTATTGTGTCTTCGTAGCCCCAACCTTTACCCACTGAAGCCCCAATTTCCAACCAACCACTACTTATAGTCTCCTCCCATACTCCATCAAGTTCTGGTTCCCATTACAGCTGAATAAATAAAACTCCTAAAAAGTTTGTTGCTTCTAACTCACTGTCTGCTACCACATGGAAAATGTGAATAGAAGGACGTTCGTCCATCTCCCGCTTTCTCCAAACCAAAGAAAAGCTAGTGGAAGGAAATGAAGGTGCAGATGTCTCTAGTCAATGTGTTGAGGAAGAACATGTGGACAAAATGGTTGTTAATGGTCCGGGTGGTAGTGAGTCAATATCTGGTATCTCTGAAACCCCAACTGTTCAGGGGATTGATTTGAATGTCATGTCATCATCAGGTAATGCTACACCCTCTTTTGATGGTACTGCATTGTTGGATAATGAGGGTGAGAAAGATGAAAATTCTTTGACTGTTGTTGCTGAGGGAAGTCCAGTTGGGGATTCCTTGTCTGGTTGTGTGAATACAGCAGTTCAGAGGGAAGAACGAGAGAATGGAGACTAGAAAGCAGAAAAAGGTTGCTCTTGACAATGCATTAAAGGAGAATTAGGAGAAAAAAAAAATAAGACTTATGAAAAGTAGACTGGTTGATGAAGAGGATCTTCCTCCGGTAACTGTTGTTGAAGTTGAGGATTAGGAGTTGAATCTGGAACCTGTTTCTCTTGTACGTAAAACATCTAAGAAGGTTGTGTTTGTGAAACAAAAGAAGGTATCATGTGCAAAGATTGGTGAAGCTGGTGGTGAAGAAAGTATTGAGAAGGATATGTTTGGTAAGAAGGAGAAGTTTGTTGAGAAGGAGAGAATTGTTGGGAAAAAGAAGTCTCTCAAAAGGAAGCCAAGTGGCAGTGAGGAACTTGGTTCCTTAAAGAAGGCTAGAGCTGATGTCTCAGAGCTTGAAAGGAAAGCAAAATTGAAAAAGCATTAAGTTCTGTGAGGCAGAGTTTTTGACACTGACATTCTCGACAAGTCTAGAATGAGGTAGTTGGTTGAAATCTACCACTTCCAAAAGTGGACTCATCTCTTTACTGTTCAGAGTCCAAAGGTTTATAAGGAGGAAGTTCGCAGTTTCTATGCTAGTTTATTCACAGTGGAAGGTGACGCCATCTGTTTGAATATCAATGGGGTGGATTTTGTGATTGATGAGGCTGTGCTCTGAGATATTCTTGGGGTGAATGCTAAACGGTTATCAATTGTGGAGGGAACCTATTCTCTAGGCTTCAGGAAGCTTATCCTCAAGCCTAAAGATGTTCAACAATGGGAACGAGTGCACAAGAAGGCACTGCTTCCATAATACCAAAGCGTGTTACCATGGACTTCATTGTTGGGCTCCCACGGACTTTGAAGAAATTTGATGCAATTTTGGTGATTATGGGATGGTTGACTAAGTCCACACATTTCATTCCGATTGTGACTACCTATTCTTCAAAGCGGCTGCTCGAGATCTATATTCGCGAGATTGTTCATCTTCACAGTGTGCTGGTTTCCATTATTTCTGATCGGGGAACACAATTCACATTGCAGTTTTGGAGGGAAGTGCAGCTAGTGTTAGGTACACGGGTTGCGTTGAGTACATAATTCCACCCCTAGACGAACAGCCAGTCCGATCTCACCATTCATATCTTGGAGGATATGCTACGTGCATGTGTTATGTATTTTGGGGGTTCTTGGGATCAATATTTGCTGCTTGCAAAGTTTTCCTACAATAAAATCTACCAATCGAGTATTCAGATAGCTCCTTATAAGGCCTTATATGGGAGGCAGTGTCGTTCTCCAGTTGGTTGGTTTGACTCGGGTGAGGCTAGCTTGTTGGGTATTGATCTGGTTTGGGATGCCTTGAAGAAAGTCAAGTTGATTAAGGTTTGGCTTCACACAACACAGTCTAGATAGAAGAGCTACACTGATCGGAAAGCTCATGATGTTTCCTATATGGTGGGAGAGAAAGTATTGCTTAGAGTATCGCCCATAAAGGGTGTGATGATGTTTGAGAAGAAGGGAAAGTTGAGCCCTTAGTATATTGGCCCTTTTGAGGTGCTTGAGAGGATTGGAGAGGTGGCCTACAAGCTTGCATTGCCACCTAGTCTATCGAGTGTTCACCCGGTATTTCCTGTTTCTATGCTCCAGAAATTGTATGGTGATTTGTCTCATGTTTTGGATTTCAGCATGGTTTAGTTAGATGGATACTTGACTCATGATGTGGAGCCGGTGGCTATTTTGGATCGGAAGGTTCGAAAGTTGAGATAAAAAAAATATAGCTTCAGTGAAAGTTCAGTGGAGTGACTAGCTAGTCGACGAGGCTACTTGGGATACCAAGCGGTAGATGCGTAGCAGCTATCCATGCCTATTTGAACTCCAGGTATGATTCTAGACCATTCGAGGACGAACGTTTGTTTAACCGGGGAGAATGTGATGAACTGGCTGGTTGTTTTGAGTATTGTAACCATTTTTCCTATTTATCGCTTCTTCTATGTTCATTTGTGGTTATGTGACTTTTTGGGATGTTTGGATTGGTTCCGGAGAAGTTTTAGAGTTAATTGGGATACTTAGTCCCAAGATTGGAAACTTAAGTTAAAAGGAAAGGGTTGACCGGTGTTTGACTTTTATTTGGATGACTCCGGAATATAGTTTAGATGGTTCTGATAGCTTTGTATGGAGATTTTGGACTTAGGAGTATTTTCGGATATTGATTTGGAGGTACGTAGCTCGTTTAGGCTTGAAGTGGCAAAAGTTGGAAAGTTGAAGGTTTGAAAGGTTAAGGAGTTTGATCGAGAGTCGACTTTGTTGATGTTGGGCTCGGGTTTAAGTTTTGAGAGTTAGAGTAGGTCTGTTGTGTCATTTATGACATGTGTGCAAAATTTAAGGTCCATCAGGGTTGGTTTGTTAGGTTTCGACATTGGTTTAGAAGTTGTAATTTCATTAGTTTGGTTAGGCTTGAATTGAAGTACGATTCATGTTTTTGATATTGTATGATACGATTTAAGGCTTCGACTAAGTTCGTATCATATTTTAGGATGTGTTGGAATGTTTGGATGGAGTCCGAGAGGCCTCGGGGGTGATTCGGATTGTTATCGGATTGAGTTTTGGACTTAAGAAAATTCTGTTGGCTTCAGTTTCGGTGTAATCGCACTTGTGAGGTTTTGGCCGTAGGTGCGAAGCTGCAGAAGCAGCCAGGAAGGTGCAGATGTAGAGTTTGGTTGGTCTTGGAAGGAGCCACATATGCAAGGCATATTCCGTATCTGCGAGCCTGCAAGTGCGAAGAAGCTGCCACATAAATAGATTTTGGATATGAGAGCTGGAGTCGCACAAGCGGAGAAGCTCCGCAGGTGTGGGACTTGGACCACAAAAGCAGACCCGCAAAACCGACAAGTCAGGTTTTTAATGATTTTTTGCATAAGTGAGACTTCTTGCACAAAAGCGAAACTGCATGTGCGGTGTTTGAGCCCGCAGAAGCGAGAAGCCTGGGCAGAAGGATATAGTTGAGGGTTTGAGCCATGTTCTTCATTTTGGACTTTAGAAACTCGGCTAGTGGCAACTTTTGAGAGGGATTTCACTATAATTCGAGAGGTAAGCAACTTTTGATCACTTTTGTCCATAAATATTGAATACTCATTGATTTTTACACCTAGATTATGTGTGTTTGAGGTGAAATTTAGGGGATTTTTGGTATATGTATTAGAGAGTAAGAATTAGGGATTTGAAGGTCGATTTATGATTGGAATTGGATGATTTTAATATTATTGGACTCGTAATTGAATGGGTGTTCAGATTTTATGAATTTTGTTGGCTTCCGAGGCGTAGGCCCGGAGTTGACCTTTTGGGTTGACTTTTATAATTTGGTTAAAGATCTTAGTTTTATCGTATGTAATCAATTCCTATAGCTTGTATTGATTACATTAAGTTATTTTTGACTAGATTCGAGTCGTTCAGAGGCTGATTCGCGAGGCAAGGGTTTTTTGGAGCATTGAGTTGCGCACTTTGAGGTAAGCAACACCTTTAAAATTGGAATTAAGGGTATTTATCCCTAGAAACGTGTTAATTGTATTGTGTTGAGGTGACACACATGTTAGGTGACGGGCGTGTGGGTGTGCATTATGGATATCATGATCCATGTTGATTCCTTGTACTGTATTGTTGTCAAATTTTGTTTTATCTGTGTATTCCCTACTTGTTGGAATAATTGAACTATGATTCATGTTAGAAATCATGTTTAGGCTATGTGCTTATTCTATTAAGATCCTGTGGGATTATTTCTGCTGTTTTGAGTTATCTGCTTTAACTGCAAGTCATTATTCTTCATTTGCATATCATAACTTAGTCTCGATATCATTTACTATTACATCACATGTTATCATTATTTGGGCTGAGTGGTATGCGATTTGTGAGCCCTTGAGACTTGACATATTGATGACTAAGGTGGGCCTAAGAGCCAAATTGTGAGTGTTATTGTAGATCAGACTGCACGCCGCAGCAGGCCTTATGGGATTATTTATTATTTTGGATCGTGCTGGACACCACAGCAGACCTTATAGTCTTTATATAAGCGCTTGGGCAGGATTCGCCCCTCCGGAGTCTTACACACCAGCAGTGAGCGCATGCACAGTGATATCTACACGTGCTTTGGTGAGCGGCGTTGATGTCAGGTACCCGTACAGTGATGAGTGATTGTGTGTGTGAAGAGTAGGCATTTGAAATAGATAGATTGAGTACTCTGAAAGTATGAGTACCTGGGAATATCACTGTGATATATCACATTTGAGATGCATATTTGACATGTAGGAATAGAGATGTAACATTCTTCATGTTAGTTGTACTTGACATATTCTTATCAGTGTTAGGCTTAAGTTATTGAACTTGAAAGCATGTCTAAATTTCTATACTGTGAACCATATAATTATGGAAATTCTCTGAGATATTTATTGTCATTGTCATTATCTTACCTCTGTTTTCATTATATTGGTTCCTACTATATCCTTCTGAGCTCGTCATTGTTTTCAATCCAAGGTTAGTCATGTTAGTTATTGAGTACATTGTGTCGGTTGTACTCATACTACACTCTGTATTTTGTGTGCAGATCCAGGTACATCTGGACACGGTGATTGCTAGATCGTTGCTAGTACTTGCTTGGAGACTTCAAGGTAGTTGCTATGGCGTCCGCGGACCTTGACTCTCTTTTTCTTTATTTCTCTTCAGTATTGTTCTATTATTCAGATAGTTGTACTAGAGTTTTGGGTTATGTTGATACTTGTAGTGCTCATGTACTCGTTGACACCACGTTTTGGGATGGTTGTAGTAGAATTTTAGTTACTTTTGTCATATATTTATGAGATTTTCCTCTGTTAATTTTATTAAAATATGTTCCATTCAATTGTTTAGCTGTTATGTGATTGTAGACTTGCCTAGCGAGTGTGTTAGGCATCATTATCACTGGTTGGGATTTTAAGTTGTGACACGTAGTGAAATTATGTAGGTGTGCGCAAGCTGATCCGCACATCACCGTCATAAAAAAATGGAGTTAGTCCGGTCCTAATTTGAATGACCACATTTGACTGACCAATATACTCAAAACAAGTAATAATTACTTGCCGCCTTTTTAAGACAAATAGCCACAATATTTTTGTTTCGAACAAGTCCTTTTTGTGCGAGACTTTTGCTTAGCTATTCAATCATGTTAGGGTAAGAGGTATGTTGTTACCATTTTCAAAGCCTTTTCATAATTTACTTTCATAATCAGCATGATTCCACGTCTTCGGCTAATACATGTCTAGCTGACATATTTCAATGCATGTCCGATGAGCTATTAATTTCCTATGCAACAAAAAGAAAGTCTATATTCTTTTCTTTGAATTGATGTTCCACCTGAAAAAGGCTTAATCCTGTTGTGGGAGCTGTTCACGAGCTGCTGAGTTCTAATTTATAATGTCCTATTTTCCTACCACCCATGGTTATGTGTCTCTCTTATACAATGTCTTGTGTGAATAGTGTTCTACCATAACTAATAGCTAGTTGTAAAGCACTTTGTTTTCCAAAGTCGCTTCGTGAGGTAAGAGTCAAAGCTCACGTTTGGCCATAAATTTTATCTTTATTTTTTCAAATTCTTTTTAAAAATATTGTTTGTTAATGAAATATGATCTTGTTTTGGGAAAACAAAATTCAAAAATCTTCAAATAAAATGCATGTTCAAACACAGTTTCAACTTTCAAAAATTAATTTTCAACACAACATCAAAAACTCTTTTTTCAAGTTTCAATCAAATCTATGTTCAACAAATCTATGTTCAAACGCTAGTTAAACAATTTCACAAAGTTGTCAATTTAAATATTGCAAAAGTACAAATATAACGTAGACCGCTAAGATTGAACAAGTGAACCCAATCTTCAGTTCAAGATAGAAAATTAGATGCTGGTGCGTCTAGCTGGGTTTGGACTAAACCAGTTAAACGTGACGGGCCAGCGCACGGACAACCCGGCTCGAATCGGTTCACCCCGGTCCGCAAAGGGGGTGGGACGGGTCGGTTTGGATTAAAGGTTGAGCCGGACGGGGCGGGCCATTTTTGCTAACTGGTGCCCCGGTACCCGGCAAGCCCGGTAACCCACTAACGGATTTTTACCGGGTTACAACCCGGTCTAGCCCGGTTACCGTTATGCAAAAAATAATTTACCGTTACCAATGGTCAAATTTAAAAGTGACCGTTGGGCAACGACCATTTTTTGTAATTTTGGCCATTTCGACCTACTCCCTTAAGAAAATAGTTCGACCTACTCCCTTAAGAAAATAGCCCCCTACCCCTAATAATTTATAAATTATATTTTTAATCTTTTAAAAACTATAAATATCCCCCCATCTTCTTCATCATTTCTCACAATTTGCTCTCTTACTAATCTAATTCTCTCTTAATTATTGAATTTCTTATTGCTCTCAAGTTCTCAATTACTTATTATTTCAAGTTTTATCAAATATTTACGGAAGCCACTACAAAATTATAGTTATCAAGTGAAGTGTGGTATCAATATCATCAAATATCAATTGAAGTGTGGTATCAAATTTAGTGCAGCATTTGAACTCCCAGTACACTCGTTCCATCTTTTTCTCTTCTTTGGTGTTTATTTTTATTTTATTATTTAGAATTATTAATTTAGTTGTTTTTATTTAATTTATATAATAGGTATATTTAGAGCAGTCAAAACAATGTGTACTAGTAGAGGTGGTACTACTAAGAGTAAAAATCCTAAAAGATCAAGATGTGGTACCGGTTCTTCTAGTAGCTTTACACATATTTCTGAAAGTTTACCTGGAAATTTAAATGTAGATTATGAGCAACTTCAAGAAGATTATGATATAGATGATAATTTAGATGATATTCAATCACCAGATAATCTTGAATTACCACCACCTACACCCGATATTGCTAGTCAAAATATTAGTGGTGGCGGCCTTGGTAATACAAGTCGGCCTCCCCTTCATATTAAGATGAATCGAAAATTAAGAAGTAAGTGTTGGAATCTTTTTGAAAGACTAGAAAAAAATAAAAATTATGTAAGATGTACTATTTGTAAGGAAGTTTATAAACATAAGACCGGAGGTAAGCAAGGGGGAACGGGTCAACTTCGTAGGCACATGGTAGATAACCATCCTATTGCATGGGGTGTTGATGAAGAATCTGGCCAACAAAAACTTAACTCGGGTACTGGCGGTTTAATGGGTAAATAAGATATAATGAATGATCGAGAATAATTAGCTAAAATAATTGTTTTAGGTTGTTTACCTTTTAGTTTTGCTGCTTCACCATATCTTGTTACTTATATTCAAAGAATTTATAACCATTTGTTTAAAGGTATTCTTAGAAGCACTTGTAGAGATAATATCTTTAGATTTTTTGGACAATATTAGACATATATCCGTTATTTATTCACTAGTCTTTCTTGTAGGGTTTCTCTTACTTTTGATATTGGTTGTGCTGTTAATGAAAATTATTATTTGACCGTTACATGCCATTGGATAGATGATAATTTTTGTATGCAAAAACGTATTATTACTTTTAAATATGATGAAGATCAAAGTCATAGTGGTACATTTATAAGTAATACTATCCATGAAGTTGCTATATTTTACAATCTCTTAGAAAAGATTTTGTGTATGTCATTTGATAATCATTCTAACAACAATATTTCTATTACACTATTAAAATTGCATCTATACCCACCACTTCCTAAAATATTCATGTGAGGTGTGCATGTCATATTTATAATTTAATTGTTAAGAGTCGCCTTGAATTATTTAGAAATGAGATCACTTTAGTTAAAAGAGCTATTTGTGTAATTCAAGAAAATAATAGAAGTGCTAGATTAAATGCATTTAAGGATAAATGTGTACAATATGGACTAAAATCAAGACTCATGGCTGAAGAAATAGTTACTAGGTGGAATTATACTTATTTATTCTTAAGATGCTGATGTAAATATAAAATGGCTATAACTGAAGTTGCTAATTCTCATTGTACCGATCCTAACCATTTGTTAATATCTACTACTTGGGATGTCATTGAAAATGTTGTAAAATTTTTACAAAATTTTTATGTAGCTACACTTGAGTTTTTTGGAGCTTTTTATCCTACTATTGCAAATAGTTTAGTATATATAGCAGGAATTTCTCTTTTACTCAATAATTTCAAGAAGAAAGAAGGATGTAGTTCTTTTGTTGAATCTATGGTAGATAAATTTAAGAAATATTTCTACTATATTCCCCCTATTTACATAATTGGTGCTATTTTAATCCCTTCTATAAAAATGACTACTTGTCGCCAATTAATCACTGTTTATATATTTATATGGATATTGGACCAACTAAAACCCCTGATATTGGAATTTGTATTTCTAATGTACACAAATATTTACAAGCTTTATATAATTATTTGTCACGACCCGGAATTCCCACCTTCGGGACCGTGATGGCGCTTAACATTTCACTTGCTAGGCAAGCTTAACATTAAATAACCGTTAAGTCAATTATTATTCAATTCAATAGACAGTCAATTAAACAAAATGAAATAAAACTGAGTGTGAAATAACATAAAGTCCATAATATCTTATACAATTCGGATCTGGAGTCACAACTCACGAGCTTCTAAGATTTTCTACAAACAGAGTCCGAAAGAAATACAATTGTTCTGAATGAAAAGAAACAGTAAAATAAGGGAGATAGAAAGGGGACACCAAGGTCTGCGGATGCCAACAGATCTACCTTGAATCTCCAATAAGCAAGTCCAAGCTGCTAAGCCTCACGATCAGCTAGGGCCGATACCAAAATCTGCACAAGAAGTGCAGAGTGTAGTATGAGTACAACAAGCCCCTTGTACTCGTAAGTGTCGAGCCTAACCTCGACGAAGTAGTAACGAGGCTATGACAAGACACCCACATAATAAACCTGTGCAGATAACAGTATATGTACAAGAAAACAACAATAATAGCTAAATGTGTACTATTAGGAAGGGGCATGCTAAAGGGGCACAAGATATAAGAGATATAGCGAAAATGATAACCAGAACAGTCAACATGCTTTTCACCAGTGAAAACAACTAAACACAATGAAGAAAATTGCACGGCATCACCCTTCGTACTTTTACTCTCAACCTCACAATATAAATCATTAGATACGGTAAGGTATCACCCTTCGTGCATTAACTCTCATAACATGGAACGGCATCACCCTTTCGTGCATTAACACTCACAATATGGCACGGCATCACCCTTCGTGCATTAACACTCATAATATGGCACGACATCACCCTTCGTGCATTAACACTCATAATATGGCACGGCATCACCCTTCATGTATTAACACTCATAATATGGCACGACATCACCCTTCGTGCATTAACACTCTCCCTTACCACATAACAATGAACAAGTAATAGCAAGGAGATAGAATCAACAAGAACAAACCTTACTTCAACAATGGTTCCACAATACCAATCTCAACTTTGGAATCAATACTCAATTATCACAAAAGCCCGTAAACATGAAAAGAACGATCAATTTAGTAAGTAAGTAGTCTAAGCATGAATAACAAGATCAAAGTAAGCAATAAACTACTAGGAACAAGTCCCACATGCATGCTTTAACTCGACAACAACGCATAAGTGCTCGTCACCTCACATATACGTTGTACCTAACCTCTAAAGTTGTAGAAAATAGACAAACAGGTCATAATCCCTGGAGTCAAGGTTAACCACAATACTTACCTCGCTCCAAAGGTCCACTCAAAGCTCAATCACAGGTTTGCCTTTCAAACGAGCCTCTGAACCAATATAATCTAGTAAATTACCAACCAAACGATTCAAATTAAGCCTTAGGAACTACCCACGATTGCAAAGGATTCAATTTAGGATATTATTGAAAAAGTCAACTCCCGGGGCGCGCTTGGTCCAAATCCGAAATTCGGACCAAAACCCGATTACCCATTCGCCCCCGAGCCCGATTATGTTATTTGTTTTGGAATCCGACCGGAATTTGAGGTCTAAATATCCATTTTATAAAAATCCCTAATTCTTCTCAAACTCCCAATTTCCACCATGAAAATACTAGATTTTAGTGAGATTGAAAAATACTAGTTTAGAATCACTTACCAATGATTTGGAGAAGAACAGTTGTTTGAAAAATCGCCTCTAGGGATTTCTTGTTTTGAAAATTTGAAGAATGAGCAAAAAGCTGTCTAAGTCATACTTGACCAGTCGCAGATGTTGTAATTGCGACCTGGGGTTCGCAAATGCAAGCTTTTCTTCGCAAATGCCAAGTCCCACATTTTTTGCTATCATCGCAATTGCAATGATTTGTTCGCAATTGCGAATAATGGCCATTCCGCAAATGTGACCATTTGATCACAAATGCGATCACTGCCCCCCAGCCCCACTTCGCAAATGCGAACTTGAAGTGCCCCAGCTACTCTTCGCAATTGAGATGAGTTTATCGCAAATGCGAACCCACCAGAGGTCGCAAATGCGAAGCCTGACCTCGTAATTGCGAGGTCTGAGGCCTGCACAAAAAACTGAAGCACACCAGCAATGTTCTAAGTCAAATTCCATTCTGTTGCCTATCCGAAACTCACCCGAGCCCTTGAGGCTTTAAACCAATCATGCACCCAAGTCTAAAAACATCATACGAACTTGCTCGCGCGATCAAATCGCCAAAATAATACCTAGAACTATGAATCGGAAACCAAAATCAAATGAAATTTTCAAGAAACTTTAGAATTGCTATATTAACAACCGGACGTCCGAATCACGTCAAACCAACTCCGTTTCTCACCAAATTTGGCAGACAAGTAATAAATATAGTATTGGACCTATACCGAGTTCCGAAACTAAAATACGGACCCGATATCCAAAAAGTCAAACATCGGTCAAACATTTCAAAATCATTAAGCCTTTAACTTTTAAATTTTAACAAAGTGCGATAACTCGGGCTAGGGACTTTTGAATTTGATTCCGGACATACGCCCAAGTCCCGAATCATGTTACGGACCCACAGAAATCGTCAAAATATGAATCCGGGTCCGTTTGCTCAAAATATTGATCAAAGTCAACTCAAATAGATTTTAAGGCAAAAGTTTCATATTTTCTCACTTTTTACATAAAAGCTTTTCAGAAAAAAACATTGGGACCACGCACGCAAATAGAGGAAGGCTAAAATGAGGTATTTAAGGTTTTAAAGCGCAGAATTAAGTTCTAAAATATAAGATGACCTATCGGGTCATCACATTATTATGCTAACATTGTTGATGGTTCTTCTGCTGTAGATGCAAATATTCTTTCAAGTTTTGTTTCTACATCTGCATTTGGTGCTTTGAAGGATAGTGATGGTGTTAAAGATTATTTAATTTGGTCTACACTAGGAAAGCATCAACAAAACCAGTAGCGGAAATATTGATGAACTCTAATTTTACTTGCAAAAGGCAACAGATCCCCATACAAAGTAATTTCTACCGCTGGGTTGGTGGTGGACCAACTCAAATCAATTTCCTGTGGCAAATGGTGCCATAGCCAACGCTTTATCTAAAAACCATTCTTTCTTTCAGGCCGGTAGGGGGAACCTTCCACATGAAAGCGAAAGTTTCAGCCATGGCTTGAGACGTGCTCAATGTGCTGATTTCAACAGTTGCATCATAGAGCGCATTTCGCCAAGCAAGGCAGCATCTAGGAGATACCTGTCATTCATTGGGTAGCAATACTTTGGAAGTTCTAGTGTGCTTCAGATATTGGATAAAACCATAATGGCAAAATCAAGGGCGTAAAGAGGTAGATGAAACGATGGACCAAGAAATTGGAGATATAATGGTTTATGGTTCCGATTCAAGCAATGCCGGAAATCAAGAACCTCATGTTGACATGGATGAACTTATAAAAACGATGCAAAGCATGTGATGTACTCTTTCTTATTTTTTATAATTGTTGTAAACTTTAAATTTGCAAGTTCAAAATATAAAAAATAAAAATAGAACTTGCAAATTAATTTGAAGTATTATTTATTATTCAATGAAAATATGAAACGAAAGCCTTCAGAGTTTGATCCTTACATATTGGTCTTATTAAATAATTTTATGTAGCCACTTAGTTTCAATTTTTAAATTCAAATTTCAAATTTCAAATTTAAAACTTTAAAGTTTAAAAGTTTAATTTTATGCCTTAAAATACTTAATTTATTATTTAAAAGTTTGCAAATATTTAAGTATCAATTACATTGAATAAGAAAAATATAATACACTAAAAAATATATTAACCCAGCCCGGTCTGAACCCGATAAGTCCGAACCCGGACGGGATCAATTTAACCCAGAAATTCTCAGCTCACTATCAGCCTAATAAGCTAGCCCACTACCCAGCCCACCCCACTAACCAGTCTGTCTATTATTTTCATGTCCATCCCAGACAACAATATTTACATGTTTTACATAGATTTTCCTATTAGCTAAAAGTAGCTATAGCTTTTTCCCTAATATATATAGATATCTGGGAGAAAACATACAATTTATATACAATTTTTTATTGTACATAATTCGGTAAAAAAATACAATTTACATAAAACTTGTATATAAATTTTTGTAGTACTAGAATCTGATCAAACAAATACAACTCCGTACAATTATAGTTGTATGTAATATTTATTTTATATGTCATTTGTACAACCAACATACAAAATACATATAATTTATCTATGTCTCCCTTTTTGAGTTTCAATCTGAAATTCCAACCAACTCAAATCTTCACCGAACTCTCTCGAAATTGAGATATAAACTCCAAAAGATATAGCCGATCATTTGCAACAATACTCAATTCAAACAAATAATAATTTCGCAAAATTCGTTTCTCGAATAATATTTTTTAAGGGTATTAATGGAGTTTTCAATTCATCTCAAGTGTCATTACTCCACAAATATCGAAAATGGTAAGTCAAGTTTGAATTTCACATAATTTGTTTTTCTTTTTGAAATAATGAATTTCTTCTAAACCTCAAATATAAGATATTTCGTTTTTGATTCCTCAACACCATGCATATTTCGTATTATGCATTTGCAAATGATCATATGGGCAGATGCATTCACAGTCAGTAAAATTTGATAGCTAGAAAATTCAATGCCATTGTGCTTCAATGACTTTGAAAGTCTTCTCTTCTATTTCTGTAATTGTTTGAAGGCTAAGATCGTATAGTGGTCTCTATTGTAACATGAAAATTGCTACTACATTAGATGATTGTAAACATGTGATTCATGGACTTGAAAATTGGTATATGTGTATAGGTTAAAATATGTGGAACCAAAAACGGAGATGGACAGAGACCGAACGCAGTTGTTCCGCTTATCACCGGAAAGAATAACGTTCATAAACGTGTGATAAATTCTCTGCGCCTGGTAGCATTTAATAAAGAATATTCTATGGCATTAAAGGCGATGGCCCGTTATAGGGAATTTGACATTTATGTTCACCATTACATATTCATGAATGACCCTCATAATTGACATTAAACAAGGGAACGATCCTAGGACCTCCTTCCCTAGACATTGTTATAAATAGTGAGCTCAGTTATCATTGTATGAAATTTCTAGCAAACTTACACTACATTCTATACAAAGCTTAGTCTAATCTTACTTTCTTGCTTCTTGATTTTATAATTGTTGTGCCCGAAAATCTAGTTACCGGAACTGTTGCTTTTGTTGTTTCGTCTGCATCTTAAGGCTAAGTATTGCATAATTTTTTGATTATTTTATTATTTCAGGATCAAATTAGTTTACTTATCTAGAAACCACGCATAAATTCAACTGTACCATTTTACGGGTAAATAGTTTGGATCTAGGTTGTCCCGGATGAATGGGCAGCTGAATCATTCACTAAGAGATTGAATCCGAAAAGTTCAGACGCTTTCCAAAAACTAAAGGAAAGCCTGCTTGAGTTTCAAGAAATGACTTGGGCGGATGTCCACAACCGGTACGAGTCAAAAAAAAGGATCGAGAATGATTAGGTTGTCTTTCTATCGTCAACCAAAGGACGGGAGAAGAACAAAGAAAAATAAAAAGATGATTATGACACGGACATACGTACTTCGAGGGCGGTCATTGCCCAATGAGCGGACCAAAGGCCGTGGCAGAGGCTTCCGGACAGCAGACAAGTTCGTCGTTAAAAGGAGGGCTGATCGTGGTCAGAACAATAGATCACTGTACGATAAAGAAACGTCAGGGTCATGGGATCCTTGTTACCCCAAGTTATAGGAATACAACTTCAACGTCAGTATAGTGGAATTGGTGTAAGCCATGAGAAACATCAAAGAGGCATAGTTCCCTAAACCAATGAGATCTGATTCCAGCCAGAGGGATCCCAACTTATGGTGTGAATATCATGGGATGAATGGCCACCGGACAGGGGACTGCTGATACCTTCGGGAAGAAGTGGCAATATTATTGAAGAATGGTCACCTTAGAGAGTTCTTAAGAGATTGCGCTAAGAACAATTATGGTCGTAATAGAGATAACGTGGAAACCTCAAAAGCGGGAGAAGAACTCCCATGCCAAACGATCAATATGATCTTCAGAGGGAATGAGATTAACGGGGTCACATTTTCGGCAGCAAAGAAGACAAAAGTATCAATAACTCATAGCAAAAGGCTCTGGGAAGACAATATCACTTTAATTTTATGGAGGAGGACGCAGACGGATTGCTGCTACCACACAACGACGCACTGGTAATTTCTTTAAATGTGATAGATTTTAAGATTAAATGTGTTCTAGTGGATCCAGGAAGTTCAGCTAATACCATACAATGGAGAGTATTGGAGCAAGCTAAACTCACCCGAAGCATCATTCCGGCCATGAAGCTCCTCACCGTATTGAACCTCGCAAGCGTGACAACCCGGAGAGAAATGTTATTACTCACTAACGATGAAAGAGTAATGAAAACAACTCTTTCGAAGTGGTAGATGGTGATATGGGATACAACATTATTTTGGAAAGACCCTGGTTATACGAGATGAAAGTTATACCATCAACATATCATCAATTGCTGAAGTTTCCAACGCATGAGGGAATTAAGAAGATAAGGGGTGATCAACCGGCGGTGAGGGAGATGAATGCAATTTCGGTCTCCAGTAGTAACGGAAAGGAACACGTGGCATAGCAATTATAGGAATCGGCACCTACTCCCTAACTAGAAGAACATAGCCCGGAGACAGAGGCGTCGAAATATTATCAGGTGCCGAGATATTTCCAAGTTCCAGAAGAGACGGATGTAATGAAATCCACAGCGGAAGAGCTGGAGCAAGTTGCACTATTTGAAGAATTCCTAGAAAGGAAATTCCACTTGGGGACGAGACTGCACCCGGAGCTCAGGTCTGATTTTATTGAATTCCTTAAATCTAATGTCGATTATTTCGCATGGTTGCATGAGGATATTACAAGCATCTCGGCGGAGATAGTCGTACACAAGTTAAGTTTGGATCCCAATGTACCTCCGGTAAGACAAAAGTCACGCCCTATTGCCGAAGCGAGGAATACATTCGTCAAAGAAGAGGTAACCCGCTTACTTAATATCGGTTCGATCAGAAAGGTAAGATATCTAGACTATCTAGCCAATGAAGTAGTAGTTCCTAAGAAGAACAATAAATTTCGTATGTATGTAGATTATAAAGATCTTAATAAGGCTTTCCCGAGAGTCTCATTCCCACTGCAAAATATCGATACAATGATTGATGCCACGACCGGGCATAAGTTAATGAGTTTACTCGATGCTTATTTTGGGTACAACCAAATTAAGATGAACCCGAAAGATCAGGAAAAGACTTCATTTATAACGAATTTCGGTACATATTGTTACAATGTGATGCCCTTCGGGTTAAAAAATATCAGAGCCACTTATCATCGACTCGTGAACAGGATGTTTGAAAATCAAATAGGAAAAACTATGAAAGTTTATATAGACGATATGCTCGTTAAGTCTTTGAATGTAGGTGATCACCTTAAACATCTGCAAGAAACTTTCGACATCTTGAGGAAGCATAATATGAAACTTAATCATGAGAAATGCGTGTTCGGGGTTAGCTCTGGTAAGTTTCTGGGATTTCTGGTCTCACAAAGGGGAATTGAGGTAAACCCCGATAAAACCAAAACCATAGAAGACATCCCGAGCCAACTGTCAAACGTGAAGGAATTCCAAAGGCTCACAGGGAGATTGGTAGCTTTGAACAGGTTCATTTCCCGGACATCAGAAAAATGTCATCGCTTCTTCGCACTGCTCAAAAAGAAAAATAATTTCAAATGGACCCCGGAGTGCCAACAGACTTTGAGGGATTTGAAGAAGTACTTGTCAAGCCCTCCATTTCTCTCAAAATAAAAAGAAGGTGAAACGCTGCTAGTTTACCTCGCGATCTCGGTAGTTGCGGTAAGTGCGATTTTATTCGAGAGGATGAAGGCACGCAATCTCCCATTTATTATGTTAGTAAAATTTTAACGGGAGCACAAACTCGCTAACCACATTTGGAGAACTGGCCTTAGCTCTTGTAGTTGCCGCTCGGAAGTTGAGGCCTTACTTATAATGTCACTCGATAGCCGTGGTGACTACTTTCCCTTTGCAGAACATCCTCCATAAACTCGAGCTCTTGGGTAGATTGGCCAAATGGGCCGTCTAAATGAGTGGATTTGACATAGAATATAAACCAAGGAGTGCAATTAAGTTGCAAGTCTTGGTTGACTTCATGGCCGATTTCAGTCAGGGATTATTGCCTCTAGAAACCGAGGCAGTAATGGTGTCGGAATCGACATCGAGGTTTGGACCTTATTTACGGACGGAGCTTCCAACATAAAAAAGTCCGGGATCGGAATAGTTTTAATAACGCCTTTGCGGGAAACCCTAAGGCAAGCCATCAGAATGGTCCCTTTAACTAATAATGAAGCAGAGTACGAAGCTTTGATTGTAGGGCTTGAATTGGTCGAGAGACTTGACTCTGAGGTCATCTAAATCAAATACGATTCACAGCTGGTGGTAAATTAGGTCTACGAGATCTTTGAAACCAAAGAGGAGCGCATGCAATAATACGTGGTGAAAGTCCAGGCTCTATTGGCACGATTCCGCGAGTGGTCAATTACTCATATCCCAAGGGAAGATAACGCAGAAGTAGACGCATTGGCAAACTTAGGATCATCGACAGAAATAAAGGGATCGGAGTCTGGAACGGTAGTACAACTGATGAAATCAGTCCTAGATGTGGATGGTTACTATGAGGTAAATTCAACTAATTTGTTCTGGTACTGAAGAAATGAAATCATTGATTATCTCGAGTACAGGAATTTATCCGAAGACCCCAAAGCATCCCGGGCGCTATGCACCAAAGCAGCACGTAGGCCAATTATATAGAAAATCTTTCCAAGACCCGCTGGCCCGATGCTTAGGAGCATCCGAAGCTAACTATGTCATTAGAGAGGTCCACGAAGGGATATGTGGAAACCACTCGGGGCGCGACAGTATGGCAACCCCGATGGGGATATTTAGGCTCTTACCATAATGAACTTGACTTATGTAGATTACTCTATTTTTCTTTATTTGTTCTAAAACTGCTGCTACATGCACATCCCTTCCCTTCTTCACCTATATTTGTTTGAATTTGCTATGACATGCACATCCCTTCCCCTATTCGCCTTTATCTATTTAAATCTTCTATGACATGCACATCCCTTCCCCATTCACCTTTATTTGCTATAACCACCCTTATTCTCTTTTCATCATGTCTAAAACTTCTATATCATGCATTTCCCATCCCTACTTCCTGCTTTATTACATTCCTGCATATATTTTTATGAACTAAATTGACTTCTTCCTTTTGTCTTTCTTCTCTATTATTTCCATGTTTACTTTTACTATCCTATTTATTCCTTTCTATCATGAAAATATTTGGCAATGTGTTATTATATCTGCATAAAGCATGCTCCACATCATACTCCACTCGTGCCAATTATCAACATAGCGGCACTTGATGAGTGCCCGCGCTCTTCCAAACTAATTACCCTTTTTAAATTGGAAAGGCGTATTTGCGATAGACTAGTCGATCAGCGGTGCAATCGATGGTCCAGTGCCTTTCCTTCTCAAATTGTCCTCTTGGGAGTAACAATCTAGACCATTATAGAAACCCTACTCCAGCTTGAAATGTACATGCATCATGCTAAACCTAGTATGGGCTGAAACATTATCAACGTAACAACCCGCTAAGATAAACCTTGTCCAAAGTTCGACGGGATTTCCACAATCCCAATGGACACTATAATATTATGTGCATTACTTGGAGAAAATACGCCAACGTGTTGATCATTATTGCATAAGTAGTCAAATATGGAGGGGGAAAGGGCTAACCTTTGTTGGTTTGCAAAACATGAAGCATGAAGTCCCCATGTTCGGTATGGTCCAAAACATCCCACTGTTGCTACTTGATTGGTGGAAAGAGCTTGCACCTTGCGACAAGAATCATGTGAGAAGAGTACTTAGTGACCTGCCATCCTTGCTAAACGTTCGACCAAATACGACATTGATTGTGGCCGCTACCATGTTCTGGACAAGAAAAGAGTCATTTTTCGATTTGGAAATATAGAAATGACTCCTCTCCTAGAGGAAATAGGGGGCTTCGCCAAGCTACCATGGGATAGTCCGGGATTACTAGTACCATAGAATCGCACCCCCCCCCCCCCCAGTTTTCTAAGGATGTTAGGTTTTAAGAAAAATGATGAGTTGCTCTGTTTAAAGAAATAATACATCCCTTTTGAATTTCTTTACGAGCGTTATGGGCATAGCAAGTCGTATCGTCTTCATCATGATGAACTTGCCATTACTTCCTTGGGTTGGATGTACCGCTGGGTTTATCTGTTCGTCATTTGCTTCTTAGGGTTGTTGATATTTCTAATGAAAGGGGGAAGGATTCATACTCGCTTAGCCATGGTCACTAGGACTTTGATGGAGGGAATCGAGGGACAAACTTATACTATCGTCCCTATGATCTTAGCCGAGATGTACCACACTCTAGATCGATGCAAGCAGGGATTTGGACATTTTGAGGGATGTAATCTGTTACTACAAGTCTGGCTGCTGGAACACTTTCAGAGAGGAGAGTATCATCAAGAACTTATGCGACGACCATTGAATGACTACATATCTTACCATCACCCAAATAAAATGACGTTTATCCCAAACATGTTTCACAACCAGAAAATGTTGTAAGTTGGGTGCGTTTCTTCAGCAATATGACGGACGAGCAGGTACATTGGATGTTCGAGTGGTTTCCTAGCAGTGAGTTCATCATCGGGTCAAGAGGGAGTACTCATCTGGTACTAATCGGGTTGCGAGGCATCTATCCTTATGCTCTCATAAAGGTAATGAGGCAAGCGTGGAGAAAACAGGTCATACCTCAGGTTTCCAACATGGTCCAGTACGAGGAAGATTTCAAAGTAGACATCATTCCATTCAAGTTCGAGGCACAACATATGTGGAACCAAAAGGTCATTGTGGAAAAAGAAACCATTGAGCCAGACAGGTATCACGTCGGTCATATGTACTACTATCTATCATGGTTGGAGGATGACGTAGCAGGAGACGACCAACCCAGAGTCAATCTGAAGGATAGGGTCATAGATGAAGTAGTTAAAGCACAGGTTAAGTATAGAAGGCTACGCAAAAGGGTGTTCGAGTCTGAATCTAAACATATGGAACAACGCAAAGTGAACATGTAAGTGATAAAGGAATGGAAGGAGATTACCACCAAGTTAATAGAAAGATTGGAATACTTGGAACAAGGGTTGATGGAGCTCGAAGGAAAGATGAGAAAAAGACTCTGAGATTGTCAAGACACAGATGGCAGTGAAGGAGGACATCTAGCAAAAGCTTACCTACTGTTGGATATGTGCTATCTGGGAAACCTGATTGATGGGGTCAAAAGAGCCAAGCACGGAGAAGGTCCTTCAGGGATCATGTAGACTAGGAAATGATGTTCTTTACTGTTTTCTAGCTTAGCTTTAGATTAAGATTGTATGTAATAAGGCTAAATGCCATTAGTAATTTTTATTATCGATTTAGTAAAGGTTTGACTCATTTTTTGCATTAATAAAATGACACAAATGTTGGCATCTATTTTCTCCAAGTCTATGTGCCACTTAGGCCTACCTCAGGCAAAACGAGGTCCCCAAATTAGGACGCGAATAATTGCATGACTTTGTGTAATATGCTCTTTTGTTTCACCTTACTAACTTGGTTACCTTTTGCTTTTTCTTTTCTTTTGATTATTCTCATTCCCAAAGGTTGGTTCGTGCATACCGGCATCGTCAGCATATCACACTAGATCCAGAGGTCCTCCACCTCCTCCTCCACCAAGCGATCCTAAAGGCAAGAGCAAAGGGAAAGGAAAGTGGATGATTTGAGTGGTATCAGGAAAGACAATGCTACCATGGTGGAAAACGTTGAAACTTTAGATGGCTGAAGTACTCCGGCACAGAATGAGTTCGTCTTACGCCTGGAACAGAAAATCCTGGAACTACAAAGCGAGCTTGAGCAGTTCCGAAATTTAGCAAACCTCTCCCTCACTCTCAATGTCCCCGACATTAACCAGCAAAACCCGACTACCCAGAACCAAACACCACTGTAAAACACACAAAATCAAAACCCACCACCAAATCCTCCTGCACCACACCAATATCCCGCACCTCCCCAGAACCTTAACCTGCCACCAGTACCGACTCCTTAACAGCACCACTATCATCCAACTCAATACCCACAAACCACTACTTATCACACTCCCTAAAATGTGCCACAACCTACTCCTGATCCCCAAAACTCAACCAATGACCACCCTTATACCCAAGTGCTAGGAATCCATTAAAGCAATCCGATATATGTGGAAACTTTACCTTACACCCTCGCGGCAAACCCTATACATACCCGAATCGATTGAGAAGGACTTGTTCATTAAGAACATGGCGGAGCAACTCAAGAAGCTTACTAGTAAAGTTCAGAGTGTCGAGCGTGGTAAAGGTGTTGAAGGTCAAAACTATGAGGACCTGTGTATTCAGCTGGATGTGGAACTACCATAGGGTTACAAACCTCCCAAGTTTGAAATGTTCGATGGAACTGGTGATCCGAAAATACATCTGAGAACGTATTGTGACAAGTTTGTAGGAGCGGGCGAGAATGAACAAATCCGCATGAAACTGTTCATGCGAAGCCTTACAGGAGATGCTTTGTCTTGGTACATCAGTCAAAACCCAAAGAAGTGGATTAGTTGGGTAAGTATGGTGTCAGACTTTATGGATAGATTCAGGTTCAACACGAAAAACGCGCCAGATGTTTTCTACAATAAAAACCTCAAGAAGAAGCCAACAAAAACCTTCCGCGAGTATGCTACTCGTTGGAGATCAGAAGCCGCGATAGTAAGGCTAACACTTGAAGAAGAACAAATGAACAAGTTCTTTGTCAGGGCTCAAGACCCGCAATATTATGAAACGTTAATGGTTATTGAGAATCACAAGTTCTCTGACATCATCAAGTTAGGAGAAAGAATAGAAGAAGGGATTAAGAATGGGATGGTGACCAATTTCGAGGAACTGCAGGCCACGAATAAAGCTTTACAATCAGGAGGTATTTCGAAAAAGAAAGAAGTAGGTGCCGTAATGGTAGCCCACGGTCCTAAGTCTCCTCTCACATACCAAACACCTCCACCCACATACCAACCCTCACCCCTCAGATACTAACAACCTGCTACCACCTACCATGCCTATAATACTCAACCTGCATATTACCATTCACCACCACCCGCCCGCCAATAATACCAGAAGCCACGACCAAATTTAGACCGTAGATCGCCTAGACAATACACCCCAATTGCTGAACCCATAGACCAACTGTACGAGAGATTAAAGGGCGTTGGTTATGTTACTCATATCCATGCTGTTATTATGGAAACTTCCTACCAATGGATTAACCCCAACAAAACATGTGCCTATCATTCAGGCATGAAGGTTCATTCCATCGATGAGTGCCGCATGTTGAAAGACAAGATTCAGACACTGATTGACACTAAGATCATACATGCCAAGGAAGATGCACCAAATGTTCGTTACAATCCTCTCCTAGATCATAGAGGTGAAGGAGTTAATGTTATATAAATTTATGAAGAATGGAATTAGGAAGGGTCCATCGAAATCATTCGAGAGGGAGATGCTCCTAAAATGTCTCCGGTCACCCTCACACCAGTTGTGGTACAGACCCAGGCGTCATTTGAAGTCGAGATAACTACACCCTTCACTGTGATGGTAGCTCCCACACCATCTTACAAGTATGATGCCATCCCATGGGACTATGTTGCGGAAGCAAGGAGAAAGGGAAAAGCAAAAATGGAGGAAACAGGTGCGGCACAAGGTATGACTAGAACTGGCAGAGTTTATGCACCTGAGAATCTGGGAAGAACAAGAAAGGAAGCTGCACCTAAGCTGACTGTTGTCGAGACCGGCCCTGGCGACCTTTGGAGAAAGGTACAAGCGAGGGTGTGTTCCGTTGTTGACCACTTGAACAAGACTCCCGCTCAGATATCCATCTTATCACTGCTACAAAACTCAGACACATAGGAATGCTTTAATAAAGTTGTTGAGTGAGGCTTATGTACCCACCAACATCACTAGTGGGGAGATGGCTAACATGGTCGGACAAGTATTGGAGAGCCACAAAATCACTTTTCATGAAGATGAATTACCACCAGAAGGGCTGAGTCACAATAGGGTGCTACACATCACGGTGCAATTTGAGGATAAGTTCATCGCCAGGGTCTTGATAGATGGAGGTTCAAGTCTCAACATATGCCCACTGACTACCCTGAAGAGACTGGGTAAAGGCCTGCACGAGATTCGTATGGGAAGCATGAATGCGAAGACGTTTGATAGATCTCAGAGAGCCAACATTGGAGAAATCAACCCCAGTCTACAGATGGGCCCGACTTGGTTTGATGTCAAGTTCCAAGTGGTAGACATATCTGCTACCTACAATCTATTATTGGGACGACCCTGGATACATGTCGTCGGGGAAGTGGCTTCGACTCTGCATTAGGATGTGAAGTTTTAGTGGAATAATCAGGAGGTAGTCATCCAAGGAGATGGAAGTAACCACATCTACACCAATCAGATTGTGCCGGTCATCGAAAATATAAAGAAGCTGGGTGGAGAAACATACCATTGCATCGAACGAGTCAACGCAATTGAAAAGGACCAATGGTAGAGCAACAAGATAGAAAGCATACTGTTATGGATAAGGTATGAACCCGGCAAGGGTCTCGACAAAACTCTTCAAGGGATCACCAAACCCATACAACTACAGCATCATGGCACAACTTTTGGGCTCGGATATGAATACACATGGCAGGAATGCTAGGATTGGTCACCACAGTGGCATGCTCCTTATTATCCATTAGAACAAACGGTACTACCTCTGCACCAGACATTCCATCAAGATGACATGATGTGGGGTTCTGAGGAATATGAAGTATTAGTTGGCATCAGGAAGCAATTTCTAGATGAAGAAGATATGGACTGCAGTGCAATAGTTGAGGAGGAGGAAGACCTTACCATTCAAACCATGGAGAAAGGAGTTGTTCTCAAGAACTGGATCGCTACACAATCCCGGGCCCCTTGAGTTCCTGGGTAGCCTAGCAAAATATGAATGAATTACTTTAAATAAATAGTTTTGAGCATTTGAGACATTTTTCAGTATTTTGTTTTGAAATAATTTCTCGAGCCATTGAGATGCACTTGTTGACGTTTTTAAGATTTTATTAATGCATTACTACTTTTCGTATTTATTATTATTTTTACATTTTCTTTTCAGAATTATTATTACCTATCCCGATGAACCTACGAATGTGACGTGTAATGAGACAACACAATATAAGGATAGTGATTCAGAGGATCCAAAAGAATATATAATACCAGAGGAAATCATCAGAGAAGTAGAAAACTTTGAAAATAAACCAAAAGTCTAATTTGGAGGAAATTGAGGCCATTAACGTAGGGGATTCCGAAACGGTCAAGGAAACACGTATAAGCATCCATCTATCACCGTCAGAAAAGGAAGAGTATATCAGATTCCTAAAAGTGTATGAAGATATCTTTGCATGGTCCTACGACGATATGACTAGTTTAAGCACATCCATGGTGGCTCACAAGCTACCCACTAATCCCATGTTTCTACCGGTAAAGCAGAAACTTAGAAAGTTCAAGCCGGATATGATTTTGAAGATAAAAGTAGAGGTTACCACACAAATGAAAGCCAAGGTTCTCCAAGTGGTCAAATATCTGACTTGATTAGCCAACATTGTGCCAATTTCGAAGAAAGATGGGAAAGTTAGAGTATGTGTCGATTACCGAGATTTGAACAGAGTAAGTCCCGAAGATAATTTCTCGTTGCCCAACATACATGTACTGATTGACAATTGTGCCAAGCATGAGCTCCAATCCTTTGTGGATTGCTGCGTAGGATACCATCAGATCTGTATGGATGAAGAGGATGCCGAAAAGACAACCTTCATCACACCTTGGGGGATATACTGTTACAAGATGATGCCATTTGGTCTAAAGAACGCTGGAGCCACCTACATAAGAGACATGACAACCATCTTCCATGACATGATACACAAGGAAATAGTGGTGTACGTGAAAGACGTTATCATCAAATCTAAAAGGAGTTCGGATCACATAGTAGACTTGAAGAGATTTTTTGACCGGCTTGGAAAATACAATTTGAAGTTGAATCCTGCAAAATGTGCCTTCGGAGTCCCTGCTGGAAAGTTGTTAGGATTCATCGTTATTCGCCGAGGGATTGAGTTAGACCCATCAAAAGTCAAAGCTATCCAAGACATGCCACCTCCGAAGAATTAGAAATATGTGATGAGTTTTTTTAGGGCGCTTCAATTACATCAGCCACTTCATAGCACAATCAACCGTGATATGTGAGCCAATCTTCAGAATGCTGAAGAAAGATGCTGCAGCAAGCTAGACTGAAGAATGCCAGAAGGCCTTCGATAAAATCAAGGAGTATTTATCTAAACCGCCTGTTCTGCTCCCGCCATAACCGGGAAGATCTCTGCAGCTTTATTTGTCCGTATTAGATGGGGATTTTTGTTGTGTTTTGGGACAACATGATGAAACTGGAAGAAAGGAGCAGGCGATATATTATCTTAGTAAGAAATTCACGCCTTATGAATCCCGGTACTCTTTGCTGGAATGCACCTGCTTTGCTTTGACATGGATAGCTCTGAAGTTGAGGCATTATTTCTGTGCATACACTACATATCTCATATCAAGGATGGATCCGCAAAAATACACTTCAAAATCCCATGCCTACGGGTAAGTTAGCAAAATGGAAAATATTGTTGAGTGAGTTCGATATCATCTATGTGACTCATAAGGCAGTCAAGGAGCAAGCATTGGTGGATCATCTGGCAGAAAATCTCGTAGACGGAAAATACGAACCATTGAAAATGTATGTTCCCGATTAGGAGGTGTCATTTGTAGGAGAAGATATCACCGAGGCATATGATGGTTGAAGGATGTTCTTTGACGGAGCAGCAAACTTCAAAGGGGTAGGTATCAGAGTTGTCTTAGTATCAGAAACTGGCCAACACTATCCGGTATCCTCAAAACTCAGGTTTCCATGCACCAACAATATGGCAGAGTATGAGGCTTGCATCTTGGGACTCAGTTTGGCCATTGACATGAACATTCAGGAGCTGCTGGTAATCGGAGATTCAGATCTTTTGGTACACCGGGTTCTAAGGGAATGGGCTACGAAGAACACCAAAATATTGCAATATTTGCACTGGGTACAAGAGCTGACCAATAGGTTCACAAAGATAGAATTCAAACATGTTCCGAGGATCCAAAATGAGTTCGTAAATACTTTAGCCACTTTGCCTTCCATGATGCAACACCCAGACAAGAATTTCATTGATCCTATCCCAATAGGAATTCATAAGCAGCCATCTTATTGTGCTCATGTTGAAGAAGAGACTGGCGGAAATCCATGGTTCCACAATATCAAGAAGTACCTGGAAAAAAGAGAAAACCCAGAGCCTGTTACCCATACCCAGAAGCGCATGCTTCGAAGATTAGCCAACCATTTCTTTCAAAGCGGAGGAATTCTTTATAGAAGGACTCCTGACCTGGGATTACTACGGTGTGTCGATGCCAAGGAGGCATCCAGATTTCTCGAGGAAATACATGTCGGAACCTGTAGACCGCACATGAATGGTTTCATCTTAGCCAAGAAGATACTAAGAGCAGGGTTTTTCTAGATGACTATGGAAACAGACTACATCAAGTATGTTCAGAAGTGTCACCAATGCCAGAGACATGCTAACATGATACGAGTACCACCAAATAAACTCAATGCAACAAGTTTACCCTGGCCTTTCTCCACTTGGGGTATGGATGTCATCGGCCCAATCGAACCAGCTACTTCAAACGGGCATAGGTTCATTCTAGTGGCCATAGACTACTTCACAAAATGGGTTGAAGTTGTATCTTATAAAGATGTAACTAAGAAAGTTGTAGCGGATTTGGTTCAGAACCACACTATTTGTCGATTTGGAGTACCGGAGTCAATCATTACTGACAATGTCGCCAATCTCAACAACGATTTGATGAAAGCCATGTGTAAAACATTCAAGATCAAGCATAGGAACTCCACATCATACATGCCACAAATGAATGGAGTCGTAGAAGCCACCAACAAAAATATCAAGAAGATATTGAGGAAAATGATAGACAATTACAAATAATGGCAAGAGAAGCTGCCATTTGCTTTACTTGAATATCGTACCACAGTCTGCACATCAACTGGGAAACTCCCTACCTACTAGTTAATGGTACTGAAGTCATTATTCCCATCGAAGTGGAAATTCCTTCTTTAAGAATCATACAAGAAGCTGAGATCAGCGATGCAGAATGGGTACGAAGCCGGTATGAACAACTAGATCTTATTGACTAAAAGGAGAATGAATGCGGTGTGCCATGGTCAACTCTACCAGAACAGAATGGCGAGATCTTTCAACAAAAAGGTTAGGCCAAGGCAATTCGCACCAGGGCAATTGGTGCAAAAGCGAATTTTCCTGCACCAGGATGAAGCCAAGAGGAAGTTGTCACCTAACTGGCAGGGCCCTTACATGGTTCACCGGGTATTGATAGGAGGAGCACTTATACTTGTAGAAATGGACGGAGAAATCTTGGCGAAACATATCAATTTAGATGCAGTCAAGAGATATTATGTTTAATATCATTTACATTTTCTATTTGATGTAACTAAACTACGCTTGACCTGATTCCCGTTAAAGAGGGGATACGTAGGCAGCCCTGTGGGTTCGATCACATCCTAATAAAATCTTAATTTCTCCCATGATCATAAACTGGGGCAAGATTGTGAGTTTGTCTGATTTCATCACGTTTGGAACAACCAAGGAATGTATTGTCAGAAGTATGCACTTAAATTGGGGCAGAAATTTGAGGAGGATCCTTAAAGTTCTAAAGCAAGGAGGTTGCGATATCTTGAAATGTGTCATAGTCATCAGTACAACCAAATTATTTAATCTCGTGCATTTCAAACAACTACATTTCTGGAAACAATAATTTGTCAAATGCATACATGATTTTCGAAAATTCGTTTCTATGGCAGCCAAACGTTACCCAGGGTAACTTAAGCAGGGTCTCAAGGCAAAAGGCAAAGCAAGGAAATCGAGAACACGAACCAATCTTTCCCCCACAAAACTCACATCTTTAAATACAGGCACAATAAACATAACAAGAATATTCGCAAATACGTACACACAGCAAAATCGCTATCTTCAAAACGACAAAGTTGCAACGCAAACACGTCAAGCTAAGAAATAATTTACTATCTCACAGCTATTTGTTTCTTTTTTTTGCATAGTGCTAAGCACTACCCTCATCATCGTACAAGGATAAACATTGCCTTCCTTGCATGAGACTAAGCTTTGTCTCCATTCCTTGTATAAGGCTAAGCATTGCCTTTCATTGGGTGAGACTAAACATTGTCTCCACTCCTTGCATGAGTCTAAGCATTGCCTCTATTATTGCATGAGGCTAAGCATTGCCTCCATTATTGCATAAGGCTAAACATTACCTCTCCATACATGAGACTAAGCATTGTATCCACTCATTGCATACGGCTAGGCACTGCCCTCACCTTGCATAAGGCTAAGCATCGCCTTTCTTCGCATGAGACTAAACACTGTCTCCATTTCTTGCATGAGTCTAAGAATTACCTCCATTATTACATAAGGCTAAGCATTGCCTTTCCTTGATAGAGACTAAGCATTGTCTCCTTTCCTTGTATGAGGCTAAGCATTGCCACCATTATCGCATAAGGTTAAGCATTGTCTTTCCTTGCTAGAGACTAAGCATTGTCTCCTTTCCTTGCATGAGACTAAGCATTGTCTCCACTCTTTGCATAGGGCTAGGCACTGCCCTCACCTCGCATAAGACTAAACATTATCTCTCTTTACATGAGACTAAGCACTGTCTCCGCTACACTGCATAAGGCTAAGCACTATCTCCTTTCTTCGTGTAGGGCTAAGCACTACCCTCATCTCATACAAGACTAAGCCTTGTCTTATCTCGTCCTCTCATATGACTAAGAATCACCTATTTCCTCTATCAAACGATAGATATCGCCACATCTTTACATTTCATGGGCTTAAACACCGCCATATTATCTGAAGGAGTCATAGTCCAAAGGCACCATCCTCATAGCCTGAAGACACTATTCCATGGCATGAGGATCCCTCGAAACTGTACATTATTATTCAAAGGTGTCATAGTCCAGAGGCATCATCCTCATAGCCCAAGGACACCATTTCATGCCTACGAATCCCTTATCATACACTTCATGGCCCAGGACGCCATGGTCTAAGGACATCATCCTCATCGTCCAAAGACAACCTTAATGGTCCAAAGGGAATTTGCGTCATGTTTAAATTTTCGCAATAACCTATATATATTCGCATGCACCGTGTTTTAAGTTTTGCAAGTAACTCAGAAGGTAACTGTTCTATAAACAGAAGAAATCTTCGCTCCGGTTTCCATTCACAATACTCACATCCTTTGACTACCTTCAAACGTAACTGACGACTAGTAATTGACTACCTTTTACTCTATAACCAATCAAATATATGCCTTATGATACACCCGTAATGTCCAAACTCGCATTCATGACTCCACCTAAAATTATCTGTTACTTACAACACTATCCTACCCAAAAAAGAACCTTTTTGAAACATACGACCACTCTTATAACAACTCCATCTGTTTTGTTCGCCATTGGATCCAAAACTACACACGGCCTGATTCCCGTAAAACCAGGGATATGTAGGTATCTCAAGAACCAGGGTTCAACCCCCATTTTTTCAAAGTGCATTATGCTTCACTCACTTCTGACAAAATTGGTCATCTTTTCTTTACCCCGACAACTCTTTCATCCTTCCTGGTTAAAGAGTGGCAGCTGTTGATACCCAATTTTGCCCTCACATTTTTTCAAATACTATATATACTTTCAAATCAACATTTTGCATCATTATTTAATTTATAAAAGTCGTATAAGTATTTTCTATAATTGTTCTATAATATTTAAAGCTTTAAAATTGATTTTCCTGTATTTAAATTATTCAAATATTTATTAATTATCCCTTCAAATTATTTTCTGATGACTAAATCATCCAAATTTATTATTTACACCTACATATATGTTTTATAACATTTTTTACTTTATTTCACATAATTACATTTGTATTTTTAATCTATTTACATAATTTTACAATAATAGTCTATATGCTATGTATAAATACAATTATTACATTATTCATGCTAAAATAGAATTTTTATATTTTTTACAATGTTAAGCTATTATTTTCAATCATTTTTATTGCATAAGTAATATTTTATAACTTATTAATTATTTTTATTTAAAACATTTCGTGTATTTAATTTATAACCCAAATTTGTGCCCATTACGGACTAATTAAATAGCCCAAATACCCACACCTTAGCCCAATAACGCCCAAGCCCCAACCAAACGACCCTCTTTAAAATAATCCGGTCGCGACCTGTCGAACGATCGGCCCCGTCGGACGACCCGCCCTGCCTATTCCTTGATCCTGACCGTTGATCTCTCAAGATCAACTGTCTACAGTCACCCTACCATTTTAATTAGCCAACCCTCCGAAACCCTAACCCATTTCCCCTAAACCGCCACGCTAAAATCCTCTCTACTCTCTTTTTCTCCTCTCAAACCCTAACGGCCGCCTCTTCAAATCTTCCCCAATTCCAGTTCTAATATGAAATCTCCCCACGATTTTCTTTCCATATATGTTCGATCTCTCCGTTATTTACATGGTATTGGTATCACATAATACTTGCCTATCTTTGGCTAGTATACGGTCCTAAATCAAGCAAACATCTCCAGACCTTCGAGATTTAGATGATATTTCATCTATATACACCTACTACCAGGCCTCACGGCTCCGATCCAGTGAGATTATTTTCCATTTTTGTTCTTCGTCTAAATTAGGGTTTCCCGAATTTTGCCCTAAAACTGATTCTAATTGATTTTTGCATGCTACGTTTTCCTTATTTGTGTTTAATTTACTATTTTTCCTTGCTGGGTACTTAATTTTGATGCTATATAAACCCTCCCAATTCCCTTTTGGGGTGACCTTAATCACTATTGTTCTTTCATTCTCACTTGTTATATTCTGAAATCTGAGACCTTGGTCGGCTGAAAGCCAAGGCCATTCTAATTCGATTGTGTTCTTTCTCAGTGCGAGCATTGCTCGGGGTTCATTCGAAACCCTTGGGAACTCTGACGCACTGGTATTTTGGGGATTCTGATGCTCTTTGTTACTGTTAATCAAATTACCTCTAGAAATTGCTCTTCTCATTTGTATGCTCGTTAATTTGTAACTGGTACGTACCTTTGACTCTCGCAATTTCAATTTTTTATGTGTTTGTGTTCATGCTATGTATATCTATGTCACTTAAACTTTAATGAACCAATATGCTACTATGTTTATGGTCCTCTTAGCTTTGAAGTTATCCAGTAGCCTTATGTTTCCTAGAATCAGAACTTGCCTAAAGCTCTAAGTTTCGTACTGTCTTAAGCTTGCTTAGCTTAGTATATTTGTGTATGGTTGAATGCTATTCTTCTACTTGTCATGATTTCATCTCCCTGCTTATTTCAGATTCTTGTGATAGATTAGTTCACACCCAAAATCTGTCCAAATGTATTATTTCCTATTGTGTCTTTCCTGTACATCTTGTTAATTTCTTTATGGTTGATATATGCATGTAACTTTTAAATGTTAGTATTTCTTGAACTTCTAAACCAACATGACATGTTTCATTGCTACTTTTAAAGCATAATGTATTTGTTCAAGTTTGTGTTCCTCAAATATTGCTTAAAGACTTTAATACATGGCTTTTTCTTTATATATGTTTAACTAGTCTAAGTCTTGATGCCTACCTATCCTGTTAATTTTGGCAATGTTTCTGAACTTTGGTATTATGGCTGATGCTCAGCATGTTAAGCCTTCCCATGTGATTATTTGTCAACCATTGTAGATTATGCCCACCAGTCTATTTGTTTTGCTCACTAGGCTCCCATGTTAGAATTTCTATGTGTAGACTGCTATTCACTTGTTCAAATCCTTGATTCTGCTAGACCTTCTTGTAAAGCTCTTATGTCTAAAGTCCTTTGGGCTAATTTTGGATCATGCTTTACTTTGCAACTCTTTCTGTAATGGTTCATTATCCTATAGTGGTCAATTCTGTCGTTCTTAAACTTTCTTTCTGGAATTACAAGCCTCAACTTGCCTCGTATGTATCTTGTGTGCACTCAATCTAGCCTAGTCCTGTTTATATGTCTTAACTAGGGATGTTGTTAGCTATAACTTTAAGAATTAACTGTCTAAAATGTCCAGTAACTTCTATAAATAGTTTGTCGCTTGTACGGCTGAACTTGGCATCCATTTGGGTAAAGTAAGTCATTTATTTGGGCATGGTATGTTGGACCTGTCGTGGTACTGTTAGTCTAGGATACAATGTCTGAATTTGGAGTTTGGAACTCCGGTCCATATAAAGTACTAAGCCTATTTAAAGGCCCAGATGTTGTAATGACCCAACAGGTCATTTTTCTTTTTAGAACCCCGTTCCCCTAAATAAGACTCATCGTACATGATTTTACTATTTAATGACTTGTGAGGGCGGTTAGTTCGGGATTTGGAAGGGTTCGGGTTGAAATCGGAACACTTGGTTCCTTAAGGTTGGCAAAAAGGGCTCCGTTTGACTTCGTTCAACATTTCGAGTAAACGACCTAAGAATTTGGATTTCACAATTCCAATAGGTTTGTCTGATGATTTTGGACTTGGCTGTATGTTCGGATCGGGTTTTGGATGACCCGTGAGCATTTCGGCGCTTAATAGTGAAAGTTGGTTCTTTCAAGGTTTTAAAGTTCTTCAAATTTGGTTTAGAGTAGGTTTTGGTGATATCGAGGTCCGAATAGAATTTCGAGATTGGAAATAGTTCCGTAATATCATTTAAGACTTGCACACAAAATTTGGTGTTAATCCGAGTAGTTTAAGTATGTATCGGCGCGTTGGAAGTAAATTGAAGAACTTGAAGTTCATATATTGATTCGATTTGGTTTTGGGGTGTGATTTTTGGTTTTGCTATTGTTTTATGCGTTTTGTCAGTTCGAGCAAGTCCATATTATGTTTATAGACTTTTTGGTATATTTGGACCGGGCCTCGAGGGCACCAGATGCCATTCGGACGATGCGCAGATTGAGTCAAGACTCAAACGGGTTGCTGGTGCACCAGTTTTGGTGTGCCCGCACCTGCGAGCTTTGGGCCGTAGGTGCAAGCCTGTAGCTACATTGGTTGTGTCGCAGAAGCAGTTAGTGAACGTGTGGCCATGGACCGCAGGTGTGAGTCCTGGTGCGCACCTGCAAACATGTAAGTACGAATTTGAAGAGCGCAGAAGCAAATCAAGTTGCAGGAGCGACACACTTGCCGCAGAAGCGGGACCGCAGGAGCGGCAATCTCCTCCGCGGAAGAGACCCTCGCTAGCTTGAGTAACTCCGCATAAGCGGTCTAAGCGCCGCAAATGCATCCAAGGCACCGCAAATGCGTCCAAGGCACTGCAGGTGCGAAAAATCGATGAAGGCAGTAGGTTTTAAATCGGGGTTTGAGCATTTTTGCTCCTTTCTTACACTTCTTGGTGGCGAATTTAGAGCTGGTTAGAGAGGGATTTTCATCAACTAATTGAGGTAAGTGATTCTTATCAAATGTGAGTTAAATACATAATTTATGGGTATATTATAACATGTAAAATAGTGAAAATCTTGGGGTTTAGGTGAAGACCTAGGTTTTTGACAAAAATGAGATTTAACCACGAAATTTGTTATGGAATTTAGCAAAAAATCATATATTTGAGTTCGTGAGATTATGGGTAACAATTTTCTTGGAACATTTTCGGAATTCAGGCACGTGGGCCCGGGGTGAATTTTAGGAATCCTGTATTTGGGTTTGGGTAATCCATTCAATAGTTGGACTATGAACTTTTGAACACGTATTGATTTAATATTAAACCATTTGATTAGTTTTGGATTGTTCGGCACCGAATTGAGGATTTGAGCTCAATCTTGGACCGGAAAGTGGGCTTTAAGACGAGGTAAGTCTCCCTTCTAATCTTGTAAGAGGGAACTTACCCCATAGGTGATTTGGTTAATATGTGCTCATATTTATGTGGGGGCTACGTACGCACGAGGTGACGAGAGTTCATTCGTAGCTACTAATTATGTTATTGTTCGGGTAGCCTAGGACCCATATCATGCTATATTTGCAATGTTTGCCCCTACTTGATAACTTAATTGCTTAAGTCATATTGAAATTTGATAAAAAAAAATTTAAAAGGTTAAATTTCACATACTTGAAGTTGTACATAGGACACTTGACTGTTATTGAGAATTTGTGTTTCTATGAAGTATATTCTATCTGTGGAGCGGGCCGAATGACTCGGTAGCAGATAGATGCATCTATGGTCCATGTCATTCGACCATCGCCAGTGCACAGTTTAAATATTCTTATGTTGGATCGGGTCGTACGACCTCGGCATAATTTGCACGTGATAAATCTTTGGAACTATTCATAATTGATATTGCTTCAATGTCTTGAGATATAAATTGTTAAATGATGAAAATAAATTCGGGACTTAATATTTGTGAAAGGATTATTTACTATTTCCTATTATTGAGTTTTCAGTATCATTCATAGTTATAATTCTGACATATTATTGTTATCCCATAGTAAGTGTCAAAGTCGACCCCTCGTCACTACTTCTTCGAGGTTAGACTGGATACTTACTGGGTACAGGTTGTTTATGTACTCACGCTGCACTTCTGCACTTAAATGTGCAGGATCCGAGGCAGGTGCTTCTGGATATTAGTCTGGCGCGCACACTTGTTTGCTATTGCGAGACTTTGTGATGAGCTATCTTCCGAGCCCGTTCTACAGAAGTCGAAATCTTCCTTTACTTTATTTTTTTGTCTATTTTGTTTCATACAATAGTGTAGTACTCTTTTATATATTCTACTAGGAGCTCATACACTTGTGATACCAAGTCTTGGAAATTTATGTTAGTAGGCACTTGTTGGTTTTTGGGTTATTTATCTTATCTCACTTGTTTTAAAATTTTGATCTCTCATTTTTTTTTATATATATAAAACCTCCATTTCTTATTTGTGCATAAATTAAAAATCGACTATTTTATACCCTTAAAAGAAAGATCACGGAGTTAGTTAAAAGTTGGCTTGCCCAGCGGCAACGTTGGGCGCCATCACGGCCTATAGGAGAAATTGGGTTGTGACAACATGGTATTAGAGAACTAGGTTCATGTAGGTCTCACGAGTTATAGGCAAACCAAATAGAGTCTTGCAGATTAGCGCGGAGACGTTCGTACTTATCTTCGAGAGGCTATAGAGTGTTAGGAAACTACTCTTTATTCATCTCTTATCGTGCAGTTGATGGCGTACTAAGTTTCTTCCTCTTATTCTCTCATAGATGGTGAGAACGTGCACGGCAGATGCTCTAGACCCGGGAGGGGCTGCTCCCCCTATTGCTAGAGGTTGAGGCAGAGGTTGGGGGAGAGCACCATCCCGAGGTAGGGGACGAGGATGTCCTAGAGTTTCCCTGGTTGTACCACTAGCGGATTTAGTAGAGGATCCCATTATTGAGGAGCAGGGCGAGTCGCCCGCAGCGGAGCCATCCCCGGTAGATTTCATGTAAGCACCGGGCTTTCAGGAGGTCATGGACCGTATGTTGCGGTTCATGGATACTATGACTCAAGCTGGTTTATTTCCAGCGGACCCAACCACATCTCATGCGGGAGGGGGAGTACAGACCACTATTGCCCAGGTTCCGAGGCATGCAGTTACCGTATATCAGACCCCGGGTGCACTACTTATGGGCGGAGCCCATCCAGTTGCAACAGCTGCATCTGAGCCTAGACCAGTTGCGGTCGGTGATCCGTAGAAGTTATTGGATAGATGGACTAGGCTACACCCTCCTGTCTTTGAAGTTGAGCGACATAAGGATACCCAGGACTTCATTGATTGGTTCAGGGACAGACTGCATAACATGAGGATATTGGAGTCCCATGGGGTGGATTTCACTACTTTCCAGCTGGAGGGCAGGGCCCATTTGTGGTGGCAGTCTTATCTTCTCGGCGGGCCAGCAGGTTCTCCTCCCATGACTTGGTACCAGTTTACACGCCTATTCTTGGACAGGTATATTCCACCCTATCAGAGGAAAGAGTTATGGTTTCAGTTTGAGCAGCTCCAACGGGGTCAGATTTCAGTCACCGATTATGAGGCGAGATTCTCTGAGTTGTCTCGCCATGCACTTATGATACTTCATACTTAGGCGAAGCGAGTGCGGAGGTTTGTTGTGGGTTGCACTCAGGTATTTAGGCTACTATGGCCTGGGAGGTTGAGATGGGGACTTCCTACTAGCTAGTAGTGGAGATTTCTCGGAGGATTAAGGATTACCGTCAGAAGGGTAGAGAGCACATGCGGCGGGACAAGTAGGTCCGTTATTCCAGGAAGCGCGACCGGCACTCAACCGAGTGAACCAGGTCGAGAAAGCATGTTAGATACTTTACACCCAACTCACCCATGATCAAGAGAAGACATGATTTCATTAATTAGACAGTAGGAAGTTCATATATACGATACTAAATCATTTCATTAGTTACTTCATTTGATAATTATAAAATAAAAAAAAATTAAAAAAAAATCACACCTTCATAGTTCAAAGTGGAACGAGTGATTTAATCATAACACAACTTGTTTAACATTCCCAACACCCATATACAACCCACACTTAGTCTACGAAGCCTCCAAAAATACCAAAGAGTACAATGATGGTGCCGGCAACAAGGCTCCGGCTATACCTCAAAACACGATAACTCATGCGAAACAAATGATGCACAACCCCAGAATGAGATAGGGCTCACCAAGTCAGCTAGGAATAATGAGAACTGCTATTACTGGTCAGTATACTCTACTGTGGAACCACCTGCATCCATTAAAGATGCAGCGCCCCCCAAAAAAAAGACGTTAGTACATGTCTAATAGTAATTGTATGAAAACCAAACACCAATGTAAGAACTCGGAAATACAATAGGAATATGATAAACCAAGGCGACAATAGAATAGCATAGATAGCTGGTTAAACCAAAACAAGCTCATCAAGAGTTGTCATTAACATTTATAGAATTCAAGATGAGATCCCCTGTAACCATTTTCACACAAAGCGGCCCCGCTGCCTCACCCCAACGTATGCGGGTGGAGGTGTAAATACAATACCAAAACTCTACTCAAGCGGCCCTGCCGCCTCACCCCAATGTATGCGGGTGGAGGCGAAATCACAATACCCATTTTCACACAGAGTGGCCCCGCCGCCTCACCCCAATTTATATGCGGGTGGAAATGCATCAACGATTCCAATACCTACACAGAGCGGCCATTCCGCTATATATATATATATATATGGGTGGTGGTGCAACAACAATACTAAAATCATACACAAAGCGGCCCTGCCGCCTCACCCGAATATATATGGGTGGAGGTGTAACCCAATCACATTCTCTACATAATTTGGCAAAATAGTTTTCCACATAAATCACGACTTGGAATCATAACACGTAGATACACAATCCATAGTTTGGAACACATCCTCAATTTATAATACAATATCATGAGAGCATTTGAAACACAAATTAAGCATATATATTTGTCACAAAACTTATTCAGAATACTCAACTTGTAATAAATATCTTAGAACTTACAAGGATATTGGGGTTCCAATTCTTAAAGAAGAGTTTAACCAACATACCTCAATTGAGCTTCCTTTAAACTTTAAAATATTCCGGAATTCTTAGCACTTCGATCTATTTTAGAAATATAACAAGTTGGACAAAAATTAGGAAGATGGTCATGATTCTAGCCCATTTGAGCGCATTATCAAACACTAGGTATTCATTAATATTTTTAAGGCCCTCTTTTGAAAGATATCAGAATATGCTCAAAATAGACTATGGCATATGTTTTAACGAAATAGGGTCGGGTTTAAAAATCCAAAAAAATGAGGCCCCAGGACAGGATCTGCGGTCGCACATGCGACCACATAATGGAAGTGCAGTCCGCATAACAGGCCACATAATTGGCCTCCAGAACTGGGCATGACTGATTCGGTCTGCGGTCATTATGCAGCCCGCAGACCTATTCTGCGGTCGCATAGTGCACCACAGAACTGGTTTGTGGTAGCATAATGCGTTGCAAACCTGACCTCCAAAATGGCCCATCCCTGCCTCACACTGCCTCACTCTGCGACCATTGTGCGGTCTGTATAGTGATTCTGTTACTGCATAGTGGGCTGCAGAAACGTCCTTTTTTACCAGAAGTTTTCCTTTACTCTCCAGTGCATTGTTCGACCCAAAAACTCCGAGCCGCGGTGAAGAATTTCTGTAATCCAAAACATGTAAAAACCAAATCGGCACCATGAGTTATGTAACGTCCTTAAAACATATACATAAACCAATGACGTTACATAACTCAAATAACACCAACCGTGGCCTCACATACAATATATTTAGAAAGAAGCACCTTTACAATAACTGAACAAGTGATACAAGAATCCATAGGCGACAGTTTTATAAAAAGGTCACATAGTTTATACAAACAAGTAAGGATACTTCTTTTTCATCTCATCCTTGGCCTTCCAAGTAGCCTCTTCAACTTGTTGGTTTCGCCACAACACCTTCAAAGAGGTAATTTCTTTATTCGTCAACTTTCGAACCTGCCTATTAAGAATGGCAACTGGAATTTCTTCATATGACAGTTCTTCATTAACCTCAATGGTCTCAACCGGCATAATAGCTGACGGATCTCCAACTACCTTCTTCAACATAGACACATGGAGTACCGGGTGCACTAATAACATTTCAGGTGGTAGCTCAAGCTTGTACGCCACCTCACCAGTCCTCTTAATGATACTTTACGGTCCGACATACCTCAAACTCAATTTTCCTTTCTTACCAAATCGCATTACACCTTTCATGGGGGAAATTTTCAAGAATACCCAATCATCTTCTTTGAACTCCAAATCCCTACGACGAACATCCGAATAGGACTTCTGATGACTCTGAGCAGTCTTTAACCGCTCCTTAATGATTTTGAGGTTTTCCATAGCCTGATGCACGAGGTCTGGCCCTATTAACTCTGCTTCCCCAATCTCAAACCACCCAATGGGAGATCTACATCTCCTACTATATAATGCCACAACAAGCGATGACTCAGCCCTATTTTGTACAATTACCCCTCCTTCATTAGAGTCCGCAAGACGAACTCCTAAACTAGCCAATCGATGAACTTCCTTGGCCAACGTCCTTTGACATGCCTCCAAGTGAGCCAAACTACCCATAGATTTTCAGCTAAGAGCATTCGCCACAATGTTGGCTTTCCCCGGGTGATACAGAATATCGATGTCGTAATTCTTGAGTAACTCAAGACATGTTCTTTGCCTCAGATTCAGCAACTTTTGTTTGAGAATATATTGAAGACTCTTGTGGTTTGTGAATACATATACAAGGACCGCATACAAATAATGACCCCAAATCTTTAATGCAAAAACCACTGCCGCAAGTTCTAAGTCATGTGTTGGATAATTCTTTTTATGATTCTTGAGTTGCCTGGAAGCATAAGCTATAACCTTGCCATGTTACAATAATACACACCCTAGCCCAATTATTGAAGCATCACAATATACCACCAATCCATTTGCACCCTCTGATAAGGTCAACACCGGTGCCGTAGTCAATCTTAATTTTAACTCCTGGAAGCTCCTTTCATAAGCATTGGACCATTAAAACTTAACCGCTTTCTGAGTCAATTTAGTCAACTGAGAGTCAAGAGTAGAGAATCCATCCACAGACTTCTTGTAATACCCTTCTAAGCCCAAGAAACTGTGAATCTCGGTTGGCGTTGTAGGTCTAGGCTAATTCTTCACCGCTGTAATCTTTTGAGGATTGACCATAATTCCTTCTCTGGAGATAACATGACCCAAGAAGGTGACAGATTCAAGCCAAAATTCACATTATGAAATTTTCGCGTACAATTGGTGTTGATGAAGAGTCTGCAAAACTGCCCTGAGATGATCGGCATAGTCCTCTCGACCTTGTGAATACACAAGAATATTGTCAATGAACACTACCACAAAGGAATCGAGAAAAGGCTTGAAAACCCGATTCATAAGATCCATGAAAGCCACCGGGGCATTTGTTAGCCCAAAAGACATTACCAGAAATTCAAAGTGCCCATATCGAGTCCTGAAAGCTATTTTCAAAATATCCTGCTCCCTGATCTTTAATTGGTGGTACTCAGACCGTAAATCAATTTTGGAGAAGTACCTAGCACCCTGTAACTAATCAAACAAATCATCTATTCTTAGTAATGGGTATTTTTTTTTATTGTGACTTTGTTAAGCTACCGGTAGTCAATACACATCCTCAGTGATCCATCTTTCTGTCACGCCCCAAACCTGAAGGGACGTGGCCGGCACCCGGTACCATACTCGGCCCGAGCGTACCACTCTGTAACTGTGAACTCTAGAGGAATAACCCTCAACCTACGCCGATGAGACCATATTCTGAATCATCTAAAAATATCGTCTGTCTCATCTAAGGGGTAAACATACCCAAAAACTCATATATATATATATATATATATATATATATATATATATATATATATAAAAACTCATATATATATATATATAAATGTACAGACTGAGGAGGCCACCGTGAACATCTACTGTTATACAAACTATACAGGACTTGTCTACAAGCCTCTAGAGATAGTTGAACTGTATCATGGTCGGGACAGGGCCTCGACCTACCCATCAAACCTGTATATATATAACAGACTCCAAGGTCTAGACCTGGTAACTCCGGGGAAGTGGAGCTTACCAACCAAGCTGATATTTGGCTCTGTCTACTGGGAAGGTCTATCCAGCTGTCTATCAGGACCTGCAGGCATGAAATGCAGCGTCCCCAACAAAGGGACGTCAGTACAAATAATGTACTGAGTATGTAAGGCAACAAAATAACTGAAAGCTGAAACTGAATTGATGATATAATAACGAAATGTAACTGGGAGTCAAAAATGGTCTGGAGATATATGCTTACCTGCTGATACTGACTCAACTCTCTCCATATAGTATGTAAAAAAGTTGTCCGGCCCTATAAGGCTCGGTATGTGTAACTGCCCTGCCGTAGTAGGCTCGCTCATAGGCGCTCGGCCATACTAGGCTCTGTATCTCGGCCATTCTGGGCTCGCTCATAGGCGCTCGGCCACAGTAGGCTCGGTATATACTTACCATCTGATCAGTGGTTGCCCAATAGGGGCCTGCCCATCGATTATAGCTCGATGGTGGTAAACATACTGTAACATTGTATATATATATACTCTCTGCTCTCTTAGATGAAATAAGACAATACTAAACTGAATATGAAGTCTCGATAAGGGAGAATACTGTAACTTCGGAGATTAGGATAATGTGAATAAATTCAGGAATACGAACTTCTCTTTATGCCTCGTTATCAAACTCATGTAGTTACGGGATCATGCCAAAATGAAGAAAGGTTTAGCCTTAACATACCTTATCACAATATTTCCAATCACCAACTTGAACTCACCTCTTCTCACCTTAATCTACAACAACGATAATAATACTATCATTAAGTTACGAAAGGTACAACTAACGCACAACGAACGACAAGCTTATTTTGTATTAAAACGGACAGCATCTCCCCTATAATCCTTACTTCTTCCAAATTCAAGATAACACCACAACACCAAAAACAACAATAAGAACATATATACATTAGTTTCCAACCTTATGCATACCATACAATACTACAAAACAGCCCAACACACCCCAATCGCTTCATACACAAAACGACCACCGTAGTAGTGTCAACAACCCGAAATTGTTACGATGAACGACCAGCCCAACATCCTGCATTTATGTGGTGTTTCTCCACACCCTTCCTCCTCCAAAACTCTCACAAAACAGTAGTAAAAGATGCTGCCCAACAGCACAACAAAACAGTCCACAAAACAGTCCGCTACAAGTGAATAACTCGAACTCACGGCTTCCGATCACCGTCCCGTGAGTTCTTACAAGTATAGAACGACTTACCATGAATTTACAGCAGACAAAATGGATGAAAGAGAGCAGTAAACTCACCTTATTTGTTGGATAACTCAGCTCCTATCTTGGTTCTTCAAACTCTAGGTTTTACCTCCAATTAGAACTTGAAAGGGAGAGAAAATCAATTAGGGTTTGTGGGAAATTTTTGGGAGGATTCTTTGCAGAGCTTATGTCTGGTTATTATGCTCTATTTTAAGTCTAATATATGAAGAAAATAGGCCTTTAAAAGGCCTCTTTGGACGACCCGAAATGGCCCATTTTTGGGCTTTCATTTAAGCAAGTAGGTGACACACCTACTTGTCACCTAGCAGCTTGCGCAGTATCGCAAACATGCCCATATCTCTCTACTCCGATGTCGTATTGACAAACGGTTTAATGCGTTGGAAAATAGACTCATAGATCTTTAATTTGATGTGTGGAACACCCCATAAATCTAAGTATATTGGGAGAAAATTGCAGTTACATTTGACCCAAAGTTTCTGTAAAACTTATGAACGTAACTTGTGATGACTTTCATCGACTTTTGTTCCACCACTCGCTTGACTTCAAAACATAACACACGACTATCATACGACTAACATAACTCATAACATAACCTACTTATCAATTTAAACACCCTGGTCTCACTCCAAAAGTACATGTTATAACATTCCCAATTTGTCGACTTTCGACGAAACATTATTTGTTTTCAATTCCTTTAGCTTGTGAAACTTCCAACCATCTTTGTACTTGTTGTTAATGATCTTTAATATTTGTAACCTCCGAGGTAATATGATTAACTTACTTTGCAAACTTTTCAAATATGATTTCACTTCTGAGCTTACATCAATTGACTTATGACGACTCATACGTACGAAAACATGGGTTGTAACATCATTCCCCCCTTTGGAACATTCGTCCTCGAATGTTGACTGGTGCACTTATCAGTCTCATAACCTATTGCTCTCATAAATACTTTATTTCTGGCCTTTCCATCTAGGCAATTGTTCTATGAATAAATCCATAGGCCAGGGCATTCCCCCCTTTAGGCCTCTTCTGACACCATGACTTTTGGTCTGAATCCTTCCAACCTCGTAATTATTGCGACCTTCTGTCATTCATCTTGTACGACTTTATCCTTATATGTGTGCCTATGCGACTCTTCTGTTCCTTTTCCTCCAGCTTTTAGCCAATCTCTAGGCCTCACTTTGGGAACATATATAGAACTATGACAAGTTGTTCCTCCCAGTGTATATAGGTGTAGTAAAGTTCTTCGCTCGGTAATTTGTCAAACTTACGACTGTTGCGATATCTTGTTTCGTAGCCTTGTAAATATATCCTTATTGATTTACTACATCTAGGTAGGTCATACTACACTATCACACTTGCTTCCGTTTATTATTGCCGAGGTTTGCTACCCAACTCCATGTTACCTCTCGCTTCTTATCCTATATGTATAAATCTAAGTCCTTTAGTTCTTCCTCATTACTGTTCATCTTAAAAATGAAGGCCTGATATCATCTCATACTTTGGAACTTGTATCTGCCTATTGTTGATTCACCTTAATGTGGATCTATAATCTACCATTGATAACTTGAAACCTCTTACATAATACATTGTCCTTAGGGATCACGTCTCATTAGGAAACATCTGAAGTTATTTTCTTGATCCATCTAGGGATGATACTATACTTCAATAAGTGTATTTCATCGCATCCCAACGTGATTCATCTTATAAGGGGTATTCTAATCTCATGCAATTCATGAGTTTCCCTCCTCTTTGAATCATTAACCAATCAATAGCCTTAACGTTATCCTCTTATATATCACAATTACACCATTATTCTACTACCAGGGCAACATTTTATCTCTTCAAATTTCTCATAGTCTTAAAGTTTGTCACGCCCCAAACCTGAAGGGACGTGGCCGGCACCCGGTACCATACTCGGCCCGAGCGTACCACTCTGTAACTGTGAACTCTAGAGGAATAACCCTCAACCTACGCCGATGAGACCATATTCTGAATCATCTAAAAATATCGTCTGTCTCATCTAAGGGGTAAACATACCCAAAAACTCATATATATATATATATATATATATATATATATATATATATATATATATATATATATATATATAAATGTACAGACTGAGGAGGCCGCCGTGAACATCTACTGTTATACAAACTATACAGGACTTGTCTACAAGCCTCTAGAGATAGTTGAACTGTATCATGGTCGGGACAGGGCCTCGACCTACCCATCAAACCTGTATATATATAACAGACTCCAAGGTCTAGACCTGGTAACTCCGGGGAAGTGGAGCTTACCAACCAAGCTGATATTTGGCTCTGTCTACTGGGAAGGTCTATCCAGCTGTCTATCAGGACCTGCAGGCATGAAATGCAGCGTCCCCAACAAAGGGACGTCAGTACAAATAATGTACTGAGTATGTAAGGCAACAAAATAACTGAAAGCTGAAACTGAATTGATGATATAATAACGAAATGTAACTGGGAGTCAAAAATGGTCTGGAGATATATGCTTACCTGCTGATACTGACTCAACTCTCTCCATATAGTATGTAAAAAAGTTGTCCGGCCCTATAAGGCTCGGTATGTGTAACTGCCCTGCCGTAGTAGGCTCGCTCATAGGCGCTCGGCCATACTAGGCTCTGTATCTCGGCCATTCTGGGCTCGCTCATAGGCGCTCGGCCACAGTAGGCTCGGTATATACTTACCATCTGATCAGTGGTTGCCCAATAGGGGCCTGCCCATCGATTATAGCTCGATGGTGGTAAACATACTGTAACATTGTATATATATATATATATATATATATATATATATATATATATACTCTCTGCTCTCTTAGATGAAATAAGACAATACTAAACTGAATATGAAGTCTCGATAAGGGAGAATACTGTAACTTCGGAGATTAGGATAATGTGAATAAATTCAGGAATACGAACTTCTCTTTATGCCTCGTTATCAAACTCATGTAGTTACGGGATCATGCCAAAATGAAGAAAGGTTTAGCCTTAACATACCTTATCACAATATTTCCAATCACCAACTTGAACTCACCTCTTCTCACCTTAATCTACAACAACGATAATAATACTATCATTAAGTTACGAAAGGTACAACTAACGCACAACGAACGACAAGCTTATTTTGTATTAAAACGGACAGCATCTCCCCTATAATCCTTACTTCTTCCAAATTCAAGATAACACCACAACACCAAAAACAACAATAAGAACATATATACATTAGTTTCCAACCTTATGCATACCATACAATACTACAAAACAGCCCAACACACCCCAATCGCTTCATACACAAAACGACCACCGTAGTAGTGTCAACAACCCGAAATTGTTACGATGAACGACCAGCCCAACATCCTGCATTTATGTGGTGTTTCTCCACACCCTTCCTCCTCCAAAACTCTCACAAAACAGTAGTAAAAGATGCTGCCCAACAGCACAACAAAACAGTCCACAAAACAGTCCGCTACAAGTGAATAACTCGAACTCACGGCTTCCGATCACCGTCCCGTGAGTTCTTACAAGTATAGAACGACTTACCATGAATTTACAGCAGACAAAATGGATGAAAGAGAGCAGTAAACTCACCTTATTTGTTGGATAACTCAGCTCCTATCTTGGTTCTTCAAACTCTAGGTTTTACCTCCAATTAGAACTTGAAAGGGAGAGAAAATCAATTAGGGTTTGTGGGAAATTTTTGGGAGGATTCTTTGCAGAGCTTATGTCTGGTTATTATGCTCTATTTTAAGTCTAATATATGAAGAAAATAGGCCTTTAAAAGGCCTCTTTGGACGACCCGAAATGGCCCATTTTTGGGCTTTCATTTAAGCAAGTAGGTGACACACCTACTTGTCACCTAGCAGCTTGCGCAGTATCGCAAACATGCCCATATCTCTCTACTCCGATGTCGTATTGACAAACGGTTTAATGCGTTGGAAAATAGACTCATAGATCTTTAATTTGATGTGTGGAACACCCCATAAATCTAAGTATATTGGGAGAAAATTGCAGTTACATTTGACCCAAAGTTTCTGTAAAACTTATGAACGTAACTTGTGATGACTTTCATCGACTTTTGTTCCACCACTCGCTTGACTTCAAAACATAACACACGACTATCATACGACTAACATAACTCATAACATAACCTACTTATCAATTTAAACACCCTGGTCTCACTCCAAAAGTACATGTTATAACATTCCCAATTTGTCGACTTTCGACGAAACATTATTTGTTTTCAATTCCTTTAGCTTGTGAAACTTCCAACCATCTTTGTACTTGTTGTTAATGATCTTTAATATTTGTAACCTCCGAGGTAATATGATTAACTTACTTTGCAAACTTTTCAAATATGATTTCACTTCTGAGCTTACATCAATTGACTTATGACGACTCATACGTACGAAAACATGGGTTGTAACACTTTCTTCCTCACAAAGAGAACCGTTGCGCTCCATGGTGACACACTCGGTCGGATGAAACCCTTCTCTAACAAATCCCTCAATTGTTCCTTTAGTTCCTTCAATTATGTCGGTGCCATTCTGTAGGGTGGAATAGATATAGGATGCAGGTCTAGCATCACATCAATCCCAAGCTCAATATCCTTGTCTTGTGGGATCCCAGGGAGTTCATCCGGTAAGACTCCCTGAAATTCATTCACAACGGGCACATACTCAAGTGTAGGTGCCTCAGCATCGGTGTCTGTAACCCGGACCAAATGGTAAATACACTCCTTGTTGATCATTTTCGTGGCCATAAGGTAAGAAATAAACCTACCATTTGGACTACATCATCACCCTTCCACTCAATAACTGGCTCATTTGGAAATTTGAACCTAATAGTTCTGGTTCGGCAATCAAGCTTGGATAAACATGAATAAAGCCAATACATCCCCATTGTCACATCAAAATCGGCCATTCTCAATTTAATAAGATCGACCACGGTATCCCGACCACGCAACGTGACAACACAATCCCTATAAACCCGCGTGGTCAAAATAGACTCACCAACCAGAGTAGACATAGAGAATGGCTCATGAAGTTGTTCTGGTTATATCCCAAATTCCATAGCAACATAAGGAGTGACATATGATAAAGTGGAATTGGGATCAATAAGAGCATATACATCATAGGATTGGACAGACAATATACCTATGACAACATCAAGAGAAGCCTATGAATCTCGATGCCCCCGCATAGCATAAAATCTGTCGGGTCCTCCCGAATTCTATGCACCACCCCTATCTGCACCATGCCCTGCAGATGCTGGGTGCCTCGAACTGGAGGTGTTGTGGATGTAGTAGCTGCAGAATTAGCTGGTTGTGCCGCACCTCTGCCCATGTTTTGGCGGGACGAGCGGCAATCCCTCTGAATATGACCTCTCACACCGCACCCATATCATATAGGTAGGTCCATGAAGCAGGCCCCAAAATGCATCCTCCTACTCTGAGGGCATGGAAGCCTCCGCTGTTGAAACCTTCGGTCGGTCCGACCTTGCTGGTGGGGTCTTGACTTGGTCCAGATGACTGGGCACTAATCGAATACTGAGCGAATGATTGAGATGATCTTGATGACCCTCCCTTGAATACCGATCTACCACCACCCAAGTTGCCCGCGGACCGGGCCTTTCTGTTACTATGACGCTCCATTTTATTCTTCAATTTACGGGTCTATGTGGCTTGAGAAAATGCCACCATCTTACCATAGTTCATATCGGAATTCAAGGTAGTTGTAGAGGCCTCATAAATAACCAAGGGGCCAAGGCCCTGTACAAACTAGTGCACTCTAGCCTCCATAGTGGGCAACATATGAATAGCATACTTGGACGGGCGCATAAACTCCATATGGTACTCCTACACATTCATACTGCCCTGCTTCACACTTTCAAACTTAGCGGCACGGGCTGCCTTAGTTTCGTTAAAGGCATTCGTGAACTCACCCCACCTTGCCGGTGGGCTTCCCTCCTCACGGGATTCTTCCCACAACTCAAACCAAGAATAGGCCACCCCTTTCAGGTGGTAGGAGGCCAACTCCACTCCCTCCGTCTCTGTAGCATGAATAACCATAAGAGTCTTGTACATCTCATCAACGAAGTCCTAGGGGTCCTCCTCGGGATTAGTACCCGTAAACACTGGAGGATCTAACTGAAGTAACTTGTTTACCCTAGAACTAGCAAATTCCTCTGGCTGACTAGAAGAAGTAGGCCCAACTCTTGATCTCTGGGCTTGAGAAGCCACTATCTGTATGGCTCCCCTAAGATCAACATCAGAAACACCATAATCGGAATCTGGAGCTAGATGTGGAATTGGAATATCGGTTGGAGGAACCGTTGCACCTTCAGTAGGCGTAGGAACAGGTGCGGTCTGATCAGATGTGGTAGAATCAGGCAGTGTAGTAACTAAGGGAATATCCTCACCCCTCGGGTGCTCACCAGGATCATCAAATATAGGATCGACTTCCACTCCCGGGGTGACATTGGTTGCTTGGCTAATTCTTTCCCTCTTCTTAGGTGCTATGTACTGAAAATTAGAGCAACGGACGAGTTAAAGGAGTAACAATCTTACAATCAGCTTTGACGCACGATCGAGAACATGAAAGAAGGGTATTATTCCTAAATGCCCAAGTAGCATCCTAATTATAGATGTGGTTGACAACACACCGATAAGAAGGACTCTACTAGACACAGCTCTGAGACATCCTAGAATACTTTAAAACCTTAGGCTCTGATACCAAGTTTGTCACGTCCCAACCTCGGGAAGCGCGACCGGCGCTCAACCGAGTGAACCCGATCGAGAAAGCATGTTAGATACTTTCTACCCAACTCACCCATGATCAAGAGAAGACATGATTTAATTAATTAGATAGTAGGAAGTTCATACACATGATACTAAATCGTTTCATTTGTTACTTCATTTGATAATTCTCAAAAAAGAAAAACACACACCTTCATGGTTCAAAGTGGAACGAGTGATTTAATCATAACACATGTTGTTTAACATTCCCAACACCCATATACAACCCACATTTAGTCTACGGAGCCTCTAAAAATACCAAAGAGTACAATGAAGGAACCGACAACAAGGCTCCGGTTATACCTCAAAACACGATAACTCATACGAAACAAAAGATGCACAACCCCGGAATGAGATAGGGCTCTCCAACTCAGCTAGGAAGAATGAGCACTACTACCAGTAGTCAGTATCCTCCGCTGTGGAACTACTTGCATCCATTAAAGATGCAGTGCCCCCGGCAAAAGGAACGTTAGTACATATCTAATAGTACTAGTATGAAAACGAAACACCATAAGAACTCGAAAATACAATAGGAAACATGATGAACCAAGGCGACGATAGAATAGAATAAATAGCCAGTTAAACAAAAACAATATCATCAAGAGCTGTCATTAACATTTATAGAATTCAAGATGATATCCCCTGTAACCATTTCCACACAAAGTGGCCCTGCCACCTCACCCCAATGTATGCGGGTGGAGGTGTAAACACAATACCAAAACTCTACTCAAGAGGCCCTTCTGCCTCACCCCAATGTATGCGGGTGGAGGTGTAAACACAATACCCATTTTCATATAGAGTAGCCCCGCCGCCTCACCCCAATATATATGCGGGTGGAAATATATCAAAGATACCAATACCTACACAGAGCGGCAACAATAATACCAAAATCATACACAAAACGACCTTGTCACCTCACCCCAATATATGTGGGTGGAGGTGTAACCCCAATCACATTCTCTACACAATTTGGCAAAATAATTTTCCACTTAAGTCACGACTTGGAATCATAACACGTAGATACCCAATCCATAGTTTGGAACACATCCTCAATTTGTAATACAATATCATGAGAGCAATTGAAACACAAATTAAGCATATATCTTTATCACAAATCTTATTCGGAATACTCAACTTGTAATAAATATCTTTGAACTTACAAGGATATTGGGGTTCCAATTATTAAAGAAGAGTTTAGCTAACATACCTCAATTGAGCTTCCTTTAAACTTTAAAATGTTTTGGAATTCTTAGCACTTCGATCTATTTTAGAAATATAACAAGTTGGACCAAAATTAGGAAGATAGTCATGATTCTAGCTCATTTGAGCACATTATCAAACACTATGTGTGCATTAATGTTTTTAAGGCCCTTTTGTGAAAGATTCCATCATTCCCCAACCCATTCTCTACCATTTTTAGCTCACAACCTTTCCACATTCTTTGATAACACATGCATGCAAGATAACAACCCCCACACCCAATAATTGTCTTTCTAATTATCCCCTTTTAAAAGATTTTCAAAATTGAATATATATATATATATATATATATATATATATATGGGTGGTGGTGCAACAACAATACCAAAATTATACACAAAATGACCTTGTCACCTCACCCCAATATATGTGGGTGGAGGTGTAACCCCAATCACATTCTCTACACAATTTGGCAAAATAATTTTCCACTTAAGTCACGATTTGGAATCATAACACGTAGATACCCAATCCATAGTTTGGAACACATCCTCAATTTATAATACAATATCATGAGAGCAATTGAAATACAAATTAAGCATATATCTTTGTCACAAATCTTATTCGGAATACTCAACTTGTAATAAATATCTTTGAACTTACAAGGATATTGGGGTTCCAATTCTTAAAGAAGAGTTTAGCCAACATACCTCAATTGAGCTTCCTTTAAATTTTAAAATGTTTTGGAATTCTTAGCACTTAGATCTATTTTAGAAATATAACAAGTTGGACCAAAATTAGGAAGATAGTCATGATTCTAGCTCATTTGAGCACATTATCAAATACTATGTGTGCATTAATGTTTTTTAAGGCCCTTTTGTAAAAGATTCCATCATTCCCCAACCCATTCTCTACCATTTTTAGCTCACAAACTTCCCACGTTCTTTGATAACACATGCATGCAAGATAACAACCCCCACACCCAATAATTGTCTTTCTAATTATCCCCTTTTTAGAAGATTTTCGAAATTGAGGGCTAGGGTAGAGATTCTTACCTTTAAGATGAGGACTTTCTTGATAATCTTCAACGATTGAGAAAGAATTGTTGGATATTATGTTGAAGGTTACTTCCCCACTCTCAGAACTCTTTCTCACTCTAAAGATATCAGAATTATGCTCAAAATGGACTATGGCATATGTTTTAACGAAATAGAGTCGGGTTTAAAAACCCCAAAAATGAAGTCCCGGGACAAGATCTACGGTCGCATATGCAACCGCATAATGGATATGCGGTCCATAGAACAGGCCACTAATTGGCCTCCGAAACTGGGCATGACTAACTCGGTCTGCGGTCATTATGTGGCCAACAGACTTGTTATGCGGTCGCATAGTGTACTGCAGAATTGGTATGTGGTCGCATAATACGCCGCAAACCTGAACTCCAAAATCGCCCATCCCTACCTCACACTGCCTCACTCTGCGGCTATTATGCGGTCCGCAGAGTGATTCTGCGACCGCATAGTGGGCCACAGAAACGTCCTCTTTTGCCAAAAAATTTCCTTTACTCTCCAGTACATTGTTGGACCCAAAAAGTTCGAGCCACGGTGAGCTATAATCCTCAACATGTAAAAATCAATTCGGCGCCACGAAACATTATTTTTCCTTTGTGAAATTTTACGGGGCCTTACATGAAGGCAGGTAGGTAGAGGTTGTCCTAGAGGTAGAGGCCAGGGAGGTCCGTTAGCTACTATTTAGTCAGGCAGAGGCTAGCCAGTCAGCGCTCCAGCTAGGTTCTATGTTTTTCCGGCCAAACCAGATGCAATGGCCCTAAATGCCGTGATCACATGTATTATTTCTGTCTGCGGTAGGGATGCTTCGGTATTGTTTGATCCAGGGTCTACCTATTCATATGTGTCATCTCTGTTTGCTTATTTCCTAGACATTCCACGTGAGTCCTTGGGTACTCTTATTTATGTGTCCAGTTCTGTGGGTGATTCTGTTGTTGTGGACCGGATCTATCGGTCATGTATGGTCACATTCTGTGGTTACGAGACTAGAGCGGATATTCTGTGGCTTGATATGGCTGACTTTGAGGTCATCATGGGCATGGACTGGCTATCTTGCCATGCCAAGACTGTTACCTTAGCGATGCCAGAATTGCCTAGATTAGAGTGGAAGGGCTCGTCTGTCAGTACATCCAGTCGGATTATCTCATTTCTGAAGGCTCGATATATGGTCGAGAAGGATTGTTTTGATTATCTAGCTTATGTTCGAGATACTACCATAGAGACTCCGGCGATTAATTTAGTACCAGTAGTCCGGGAGTTCTTCGATGTGTTTCCTTCTGACCTTCCAGGCATGCCACCAGATCGTGATATCGACTTCTGCATTGACTTGGCTCCAGGTACCCAACCTATATCTATCTCACTGTACCGTATGGCTCCGAAAGAGTTGAAGGAGTTAAAGGAGCAGCTTGAGGATTTGCTAGCAAACGGGTTTGTCAGACCAAGTGTATCCCCTTGGGGTGCACCAGGTACCCAACCTATATGTATCTCATTGTACCGTATGGCTCTGAAAGAGTTGAAGGATTTGAAGGAGCAACTTGAGGAGTTGCTAGCAAAGGGGTTCGTCATTACAAGTGCTCGTTGCTGTGTATTGATGATTTATTTGATAATTGTAGGGTGCTAGGGTGTTCTCTAAGATCGACTTGTGATCGGGTGTACCGTCAGTTGAAGATTCGGGACTCGGGCATTCCGAAGATTGCTTTCCGTACTAGATATGGCCATTATGAGTTTCTAGTGATGTCATTCGTCTTGACTAATGCCCCGGCGGCATTTATAGATTTGATGAATAGGGTGTTCATGCCTTATATTGATTCGTTTGTCATTCTCTTCATTGATGACATTTTGATCTACTCGCGCAGCATGGAAGAGCACGAGTAGCACTTGAGGGTGGTGCTTCAGACTTTGCGGGAACAGAAGCTATATGCTAAGTTCTCCAAGTGTGAGTTTTGGCTAAATTCTATAGCATTGTTGGGGCATGTTGTATCAGGCGAGGGTATTAAGGTGGATCCAAAGAAGATTAAGGCAGTTCAGAGTTGGCCTCATCCTACTATGGCGACTGAGATTAGGAGCTTCTTGGGGTTAGCAGGTTATTATCGTTGGTTTGTGGAGGGCTTCTCATCTATTGCAGCACCTTTGACTATACTAACCCAGAAGGATGCTCCATTCCGTTGGTCCGATGATTGTGAGGCGAGCTTCCAGAAGCTCAAGACAGCTTTGACTACAGCGCCAGTTCTAGTTTTGCCTTCTGGATCGGGGATGTATACTGTGTATTGCGACACTTCACGCATTGGTTTGGGTTGTGTATTGATGCAAGAGATGGCGAGTTATTACATATGACTCACGTCAGCTAAAACCCCATGAGAAGAATTATCATGTGCACGATTTGGAGTTGGTCGCAATTATTCATGCTCTTAAGATCTGGAGGCATTATCTTTATGCACTGTCCTGTGAGATTTACACTGATCATCGCATCTTGCAGAATTTGTTCAGGCAAAGGGATCTCAATTTAAGGCAACACATATGGCTTGAGTTACTGAAGGATTATGATATCGCCATCCTTTATTATCCGAGCAAGGCGAATGTAATCGCGGATGCCTTGAGCAGAAAGGCAGAGAGTATGGGTAGCTTGGAATTTATTTCAGCATAGGCGAGACCACTAGCTTTGGACATCTAGTCCTTGGCTAACAAACTTGTGAGGTTGGATATTTCAGAGCCCAACTGAGTTCTTGCATGTGTCGTTGCTCAGTCTTAACTATTGGAGCATATTAAGGCCCGATAGTTTGATGATCCACACTTGATGGTTCTCAGAGAGACGGTACTACACGGTGGTTCCAAGGAGGTTTCTATCGGCGAGGATGGTGTTCTGCGACTCTAGAGTCATCTATGTGTTCCTAGTGTCGATGGCTTGAGGGAGAGGATTCTAGAAGAGGCGCACAACTCTCGATATTCCATACATCCAGGTGCTATGAAGATGTATCGCGACCTGAAGCAGCATTAATAGTGGCGGCGGATGAAGAAAGACATAGTTGAGTATCTATCTAGATGCCTAAATTGCCACCAGGTTAAGTATGAGCACTAGAGGCCGGGTGACTTACTCCAACAGATGACTATACCTGAGTGGAAGTGGGAGCGCATTACTATGGACTTCATAGTTGGGTTGCCGCGGACTTTTCGGAAGTTTGATGTAGTTTGGGTCATTGTTGACATATTGACCAAGTCGGCACACTTCCTCCCAGATGTGACTACGTATACTTCAGAGAGGTTGGCCCAGATTTATATTCAGGAGAGAGTTCGGTTGCATGGTGTGCCTGTTTCTATCATATCAGATAGAGGCCCTTAGTTTACTTCGCATTTTTGGAGAGTGGTACAGAGTGAGTTGGTGACCCGTGTAGAGCTCAACACAGCATTTCATCCACATACCAACGGGGAGTCGGAGCAGACAGTTTAGATCTTGGAGGACATGCTCAGGGCATGTGTGATTGACTTTGGGGGATAGTGGGATCGATTCTTGCCTTTGGCTGAGTTTGTTTACAACAACAGTTATCAGTACAGCATCGAGATGGCTCCATTTGAGGCTTTACATGGTCGGCGATGTCGTTCTCCCATAGGGTGGTTTGAGCCCGGCGAGGCTAATTTATATGGTACTGATTGGTGAAGGACGCCTTGGAAAAGGTAAAGTTGATTGTGGAGTGACTTCGCACAGTCCAGACAAAAGAGTTACGCGGATCAGAAGGCGTGTGATTTATCATTTATGGTGGGCGAGAAGGTTCTCTTGAAAGTCTCGCTGATGAAGGGGATTATGAGATTCGGCAAGAAGGGCAAGTTGAGCCCAAGGTTTATAGGCCCATTTGAGGTGTTGAGACGAGTTAGGGAGGTTTCTTATGAGCTTTCTTTTCCTCCCAGTCTATCGGGAGTTCATCCGGTTTTCCACGTGTCTATGCTCCGGAGGTATCATACCGACTTGTCACATGTGTTAGACTTCAGTAAAATTCAACTATATAAAAGCTTGGGTTATGAAGAGGAACCAATTGCCATTGTTGATAGACAAGTTCGCCAGTTGAGGTCCAAGAAGATTTCTACAGTAAAAGTCCAGTGGAGGGGCCAACCAGTCGGGGAAGCGACTTGGGAGGCCGAGGAAGACATGTGAAGCAGATATCCACACTTATTCAGTACTCTATATATGATTCTAGACTCGTTCAAGGATGAAGGTTTGTTTAAGAGGTTGAGAATGTAATGACTCGACATATCGTTTTACTTTTTAGAAACCCGTTCCCCTAAATAAGACTCCTCGTATGTGTTTTTACTGTTTTATGACTTGCGGGGGTGGTTAGTTTAGGATTTGGAAGGGTTCGGGCTGAAATCAGAACACTTGGTTCCTTAAGGTTGGCAAAAAGGGCTATGTTTGACTTCGGTCAATGTTTCGAGTAAATGAAATCGGAATCGGGATTTGACGGTTCCAATAGGTTCGTATGGTGATTTCGACCTTGGGCGTATGTTCAGGTCAGGTTTTGGATGACCCGGGAGCATTTCGGCGCCTAATAGTGAAAGCTGGTTCTTTGAAGGTTTTAAAGTTCTTTAAATTTTGTTTGAAGTTGGTTTTGATGATATCCAGGTCCAAATGGAATTCCGAGACCATTAATAGTTCTGTAATGTCATTTAAGAATTGCACGCAAAATTTGGTGTTATTCCAAGTAGTTTAAGTATGTTTCGGTGCGTTGGGAGTAAATTGAAGAACTTGACGTTCATATATTAATTCGATTTGGTTTTGGGGTGTGATTCTTGGTTTTGCTATTATTTTACGCATTACGAGAGTTCAAGAAAGTCTGTTTTATGTTTGTAGACTTATTGGTACTGGTGCCCCAGTTCTGGTGATCCCGCACCTACGAGCTTTGGGCCGCAGGTGCAAGCCTGCAAGTGAGTTGGTTGTGTTGCAGAACCGGTTAGGGAACGTGTGGCCATAGACTACATGTGCGAGTCCTAGTGCGCACCTGCGGATGCGTAGGTGCGAATTTGAATAGCGCAGAAGCAGATCAAGCGGCAGGAGCGACACACTTGCCGTAGAAGCGGGACCGCAGGAGTGGAAAGCCCCTCCGCGAAAGTGACCCTCACTAGCTTGAGGAACTCTACAAAAGTGGACTAAGCACCATAGATGTGGTACCGCAAATGCATCCAAGGCACCGCATGTGCGAAAAATCGTTGAAGGCAGTGGGTTTTAAATCGGGGTTTGAGCATTTTTGCTCATTTCTTACACTTCTTGGGGCGGTTTTGGAGCTGGTTTGAGAGGGATTTTTATCAACTAATTGAACTAAGTAATTCCTATCAAATGTGAGTTAAATACATAGTTTATGGATAGATTATAACATGTAAAATAGTGAACATCTTGGGGTTTAGGTGAAGACCTAGGTTTTTGACAAAAATGAGATTTAACGACGAAATTTATTATGGAATTTAGTAAAAATCATATATTTGAGTTTGTGAGATTATGGGTAACAACTTTCTTCAAAGGTTTTCGGAATCCGGACAAGTGGGCCCAGGGGTAAATTTTAGGAATCATGTATTTGGGGTTGGGTAATCCTTTCAATAGTTGGAATATGACTTTTTGAACATGTATTTATTTAATATTAACCCATTTGACCAGTTTTGGATTGTTCGGCACCGAATTGAGGGTTTGAGCTCAATCTTGGACAGGAAAGTGGGCTTTGAGACGAGGTAAGTCTCCTTTCTAACCTTGTAAGAGGGAACTTACCCCATAGGTGAATTGGTTAATATGTGCTCCTATTTGTATGGGTGCTACGTACGCACGAGGTGACGAGAGTCCGTATGTAGCTACTAATTATGTTATTTTTCGGGTAGCCTATGACCCATATCATGCTATACTTGCAATGTTTGCCCCTACTTGATAACTTAATTACTTAAGTCATATTGAAATTTGATAAAAGAATTTTAAAAGGTTAAATTTCGCATACTTGAAGTTGTATATGGGAAAGTTGATTGTTATTGAGAATTTGTGTTTCTATGAAGTATTTTCTATTTGTGTAGCGGGCCGAATGCCTCGGTAGCAGATAGATGCATCTATGGTTCGTGTCGTTCGGCCATCGGCAGTGCACAGTTTAAATATTCTTATGTTGGATCGGGTTGTACGACCTCGGCATAATTTTTGCATGATAAATCTTTGGAACTATTCATAATTGATATTTCTTCAATGTCTTGAGATATAAATTGTTAAATGATGAAAATAAATTTGGTACTTAATATTTGTGAAAGAATTATTTACTATTTCCTGTTATTGAGTTTTCAGTATCATTCATGTAATCCATGCTTAGTTATAATTCTGACATATTATTGTTAGCCCATAGTAAGTGTCAAAGTCGACCCCTCATCACTACTTCTTCGAGGTTAAACTGGATACTTACTGGGTACATGTTGTTTATGTACTCACGCTACACTTCTGTACCTAAATGTGTAGGATCCGAGGCAGATGCTTCTGGATATCAGTCTGGCGCGCACACTTGATTACTAATGCGAGACTTTGTGGTGAGCTGTCTTCTGAGCCCGTTCTACAGCAGTCGAAGTCTTCCTTTGCTTTATTTTTCTGTCTATTTTTGTTTCAGACAGCAGTGTAGTACTCTTTTATATATTCTACTAATAGCTCATACACTTATGACACCAGGTCTTGGAAACTTATGTTAGTAGGCACTTGATGGTTTTGGGGTTATTTATCTTATCTCGCTTGTTTTAAAAACTTTATCTCTCATTTTTTTTAAATATATAAAACCTTCATTTCTTATTTGTGCATAAATTCAAAATCAACTATTTTAAACCATTAAAATAAGGATCACGGAGTTAGTTCAAAGTTGGCTTGCCTAGCGGCAATGTTGGGCGCCATCACGGCCTATAGGAGAAATTGGGTCGTGACAGATGTGTTGCTGGGTTATTATGTATTCATGTTTGGGTCTACAATCATTCAATATGGTCTGTAATAACTTGTAATGACGAATGATGGGGAAGTTAATAAACGGGGGCTGGGGTATTCCAATATTTGTATGAAAGGGTAGAAAACATGCCTATAGAGTCTAAGTGCTTTATGTGCTATTTGGGTAAACTTGCTCTATTTCTGCACATCAATAGAAATCATGTCTATAGGACTTACGCACACACACTTCATTTATCTTGTCAAAATGTGTTGATTCAAATAATTGTTGCATTGTTTCCATATCTACTATTCAACACTTAGATAACATGTCTATAAGATGAATAACACATGTTTGTTACTGCCCATCTAGATACCATATCTATAGGTTTTCAATAAATCGATCAATTAATTACTTCTATTGCTTTTAGTGAATTGCTCCTTTAGTTATCATGACTATGGATTCTAGTCAATTAATCAGTCATTTTGTTATTATCATAATTAGACGACATGCTTGTAGGGATAATTATATAAAATATATCTCAGCTATTAGAAATTATGCCTATAGGATATTGACGTCTGCCTAAGAAGCATGCTTATAAAATTAGTACTAGTAATCTGGTAACTCATATCGCTTCACTGCCTCATCGCGTAAGCAATTAGAAATAATTCCTATAGGACTTGCGATGCTTTAACCGGCCTATACGCTGCAATACTGTATGGATAATATTAATCAGAATCACATAGGAACCATGCCTATAGGATTTAACAACCCAAATATGTTTTAATTCTGAAATCTTCTACTGCATAACCAGAAATCTGCCCACATGAATTTGTTGTTATGTGTGGAGGCTAACTTGGGCCTTAAATTGTATTTACGTGAAGTCCTATCTTTTTTTAATGTCGCTTAGTTTTAGCATTTTTTGATCAACCTAGGTAAAGTCTAGAACCACCCAAATAGTAGGTCCAAAGCCTCATGGATCATAGGCATGGGATGGGTAGCGCACGCATAGGGTACGACTTAGAATGAATTAGAACGATTTTAAGTAAGCAGCTTTATCATAGTAATCGGGTAGCAGGAGATGATAGTATGTGCGTGCTGAATAATATGAGCAACTCCTACCTAAAGGAAGTTGTGAAATATTATTTATGTTGCACGAGGCGATCCTTTAGGTTAAAAAATTTAAGATCCCCCTTTCTTTACATACTTGACACCCACACTAAGTCGTTTAATATAGACCAATGTAGTTGTATCCTTATAGCCATACTAAGATTTGTATCGATCCTCATATGTTTTAATAAGACTTTTCAACTTCAAAATCTCTCTTTATTTATTTGATCACCTAGCCTAATTACATAATCCACATAGTTTAAAGTTCGTCCGGGACCCACAGTTGTGGACCTCGAAGAGTGTCTAACACCTTCTCTCCAAGGTAATTTGATCCCTTACCCGATCTTTGGTGACGTTGACTAGTCAAAACAGAGTTACTTGCAAATAGGTGCCTTAACGTACCTTAAAAATCGTTAGGTAGTGACTCTTCTCTATTAATACCTCATTTAAAAGAGTTGTCACACGTCTAAAACCGCTTTCACGAGAAACGGGACACGGCATGGACTTCAACCCATTTGGCCCTAGCTTTGTAAAATCTAACCCTCAACGGGACAATTTCTTGGCTAAGGGTTACCACTTCTTGCTCGTTTTGCTGCAAACGAGCCTCCAATACAACAGCCTCGACAGCTTTGGCTTCCAATTCTGAGAGGCGAATAACGGCTTGGTCCTGTTCTACCAAAAGTTGATCCTGCTCGAAAATAAGTTCCTCCAACCTCTGAAGGCCCTCAGAAGCAAGAAAGTTGGCCTACAAAGCAAGAAGGGTAAAATTCAGGATATGTTCATACCGAAAATAGAATAAATAATAAAGGAAGAAAGGGACGCACCGTTGCGGCGTTGTGCATGGTTTTGTTCAACAGACACTCTCTAGAGAGTGCCTGAATCTTTTCCCAATCTTTATCCGAAGCCAAAAGCTTCAGATAATTAGCAAGCTCCACCAGCCGGGATGCAGGTTGAATCCGGTAGAGACCAAAAGAGTAACATTCCTCCTCCTTTGTGGATCTTCAGAAGGGGCAACATAATTTTGCCCCAAATTCCCTTGAACTGGGTACTAGTAAAGAGGAACATCCTCTTCGTGGTCAGATGTGGCCGGTGGAGATGATGTAGCAGTTGTTGGTGGAAGAGTGGATGAATATGGAAGTGATGTAGCAGTTGTTGGTGCTGGTGAAGATAGAGATGAAGCTGATGGAGTTGAAGGGTGTGAAACAGTTATGTCAAATGCAGCGCTGGTTGTTGGGTGCTCGCTAACCAAAGAAGGTAGGGTCTCGGTACTCAGCCCCGCAGTACCGGTCACAACTATTGGGGCCCGCAAATGGGAGTTGGAATTATCTACCAAATTAAACTCTCCCTAAAGCGCTGAGGCATCATCCTCGGTTGGTGTAACTGTCTCAACAGGTCGAGCATCATGTTGAGATGATGAGGATCGTCATCTTCTATGTAGAGAAGCTCCATCATCACTAGCTTCTTCATCATCATCAATCATCACAATGTCTATAACCAGCCCGGAAGGAGGGTCAATCACCATCGCTATCGGAGATGACTCGGGGGCATCAGTCTTCGCCCTTTTATTATTTTCCCCGGCAGCGGAAGGGCGTCTTATCTTCGGTTGTTTGTCCTCTGGCCGGGGATTCCGTAAAGAAATATTTGTGCCCGAAGCAGGCCCGGAGACACCTGTTCGAGTAAGCGCCTCCTGAAGCAGCCTCACTGTATCAGCAAGATCAGCCAAGACGTCCTCCTCGGGGACAGCAATAGAGCCCGCAGGTAGACCTAATTTCATAGACAAGTCAGAAGGGATCAATCAAGTTCTTCACATCAAAAATTGAAATAAGGTGAGTTTGAATTACCATGATTTTTGGCCTTCCACCCGTATTTAAGGGCCAGTTCTTTCCACAAATGAGTTTTGAGCATCGTAACATCCAAGATCTTCTAAACCCACCAGTCCAAACTTTTAACCACCGGTGGGATCCATCGAGTTTTTGAAACATGCAAAGGATGAAGGATCAATATAGCTATAGAAGAATATTTAGTAATCCAAGCTACCGGAAATGATAAAGCCGTTACCAGAATGATGTCATTAGTGGCAACTGCAACGAACCATTCCATCCACCCACGGTCATTGTCAGCATCCATTCTAGACAACAGAGCATGGTGGCCACATTTACAGAGGTTTATCATTCCCCCGCGGAAGATCTTGGGAGAGTAGAGATTCATCATATGAGCTAAGGTTAGATCTTCTCCAGTCTTCTGGCACAAACACCGAAGGCAAGCAACCTCCCTCCACACAGAAGTACTTACTTGTGCCAAACACACTTGGTAGCTGAGGCAAAACTCCGCAATCACAGAATCAAGCTCTCCGCTCAAAGAAAACACACCCAAAGTAAAGGGATACGTGTAAAAATATGTAAAACCTCCTTGGGTAGGGTCACTTGCTCTGATATATTAGGAGCAATAATATACAAATCATGTCAGTGACAGTCTTCCTTCATAACAAGAATGTTGGATGGAAGGATGGAAGAAGTTACCTACTGATTTTTCCCTCAGTGGCAGACTTGAAGGACTCATCAAATTTTTAGGGTTCTTCTGCTTGACTGGCTTGTAGCATCTCACTCAATTTCTTAGCTTGTTCTCTACTGGACACTGTGTTGCATGCAATCATTTTAAAATATTTTTTCTTGGGAGTTTGGGTGGTTGAAAGTGTGGGTGAAGGTTCTTTGGGTGGTGAGGAAGGGTTTTTAGAGTTTTTGGGATTCTCATGGGTATTGCCATTTGATCAGTTCAGAAACTTGAGAGAAATAGAGAGGGTTTTAAGGTTTTGGAGATTTTGATCTTTCGAAAAATTTGAGATAAGAGGGTAAGGTTAGATCAATTTAAATATGAAATGGTTGAGTGTGTAACAACAACTTTTTGGATGTTAGAAGTCTTTTCATCTTAGGAGTTTCAGTTTGAAGAGGCGTCTGATTCTTCCCCATAAATCTCGACAATTATGGCATGTAAGGCTCTTGGTGAAACTGGTTTGTTTATAACTGATTGGTTCAAAAGTAGTTTGGGATAAAATGGGACTCTTTTCAGTTTATGATCCATATGCAGATATTTAAAATTATGCGGAGTGTAGAATACATACCTTATAAGCTCGATGAACCAGGTTCTTCACTGAAAGTTCTCTTGTTTAAGACTGATTTTTCCAAGAAAATAAGGATAATATCATTAGACATCAGTGAGACATTTTAGCACATGGCACAAGAGTATACTAATAAAAGCATGAGACTGAGCAATATCTAATCTAATTATTCACAAAATTCACAAATTATCTAACCAATCATTGAGTTAGAATCGGTTTCTTTTAGGTGATCTTAATCATCCCTAATTCTAACTTGTTCCTTTCAAAGTGATACCTACTCAAAGATTTTGTGAAGATGTCAGCAATTTCCTTATCAGTAGCACAAAATTACACAGTGATCAACACCTCTCAAAATTATCCCTTTTAAAACGATGCCCAACATCTATGTGCTTAGTGTTTTGTGATGGACTGGGTTCTGGTCATACTAATTACACTGGTGTTATCACAAAATATGGGGATACAACCTTTGAATACTATAGACAGAGGTCAGTGGTGCCTTTTAGGTATCTCAAGATCCTCTTGACAGCAGTCAAGTGCGACTCCTTTGGATTTGCCTGAAATCTAGCACAAAGTCCTACATTGAAAACAATGTCAGGTCTGCTAGCAGTAAGATATAATAAGGAGCCAATCATTCCCCTATACAACTTCTAATCAACATATGAACAAGTTCATCCACATCCAATTTTGTGGCTGTTGCTATAGGAGTGTCAATTTCTTTGGAATCTTCTATTTTAAACCTTTTAAAGCAACTCTTTCATATACTTCTGATGATGGATCATAGTTACATTTGAATTTTTTTAATTTGTAAACCTAAAAATAAATTAAGCTCACCCATCATACTCATTTCAAATTCATTTCCCATTAGTTTAGCAAATTCCTTACTTAACTTATCAGTAGTTGCTCCAAAGATTATATCATCAACATATATCTGAACTACCAAGAGATCTTTACCTTTTTCTTTTAAAAACAAAGTATTGTCAATTTTACCTCTCTTGTAGCCTTGCTCAAGCAAGAATTTTGACAATTTTTCATACCATGCTCTTGGAGCCCATTTGAGCCCATAAAGTGCCTTGTCAAGCTTGTACACAGGATCAGGACATTCCTTGCTTTCAAAGCCCGGATGTTGCTTGACAAACACTTATTCCTTTAGATAGCCATTGAGGAAGGCACTCTTGACATCCATCTGATGGAAAGTGAATTTCATGTAAGCAGCAAAGACTATGAGGAGTCTAATTGCTTCCAATCTTGCAACTTGAGCAAAAGTCTCATCATAGTCTATGCCCTCCTCTTGACTATATCCTTGAACCACCAATCTTGCCTTGTTCCTTGTAACTGTTCCATCTTCATCAAGTTTATTTCTGAAGACCCATTTTGTGCCAATTACTGATCTATCCTTGGTTCTTAGTACCAGATGCCAAACTTGACTTCTATCAAATTGGTTGAGTTCATCTTGCATTGCATTCACCCAGTCTGCATCCTGCAAAGCCTCAACAATATTTTTAGGTTCAATAAAAGATATAAAAGAATTAAAAGCACAAAGATTCTTCAAAGAAGATCTGGTTTTGATTCCAGAGATTGGATCAGTAATTATGTTCTCAATGGGATGAGAAATTTGGTACTTATAAGGTTTCACAACCAGCCGGATTCCCTTAGATGTTCCTTCAGTGTTTTGTTGTTGAGGAACAGGTTCATGGATAGGTTCCCTCAGGGTTTGAGGATCAGTTCTTCTTTGTTCAGTTCCCCCTGTCAGGTTGCCCTAGGTAGAAGGACCTGTTCCATCACATGTTCCTTCCTTTGGTGCAACTTCAGTTTGGGTTGTGGTTTCATTTGAGTTTCTAACCAGCCCAATTGCTTCATGTTCATGTTCCAGTCTCTCAGAAAAAATGTTAGTTTCATCAAAAACTACATGTACACTTTCTTCTACACACATAGTTCTTTTGTTATAAATCTTGTAAGCTTTACTATGTGAAGAATATCCCAAGAACACTCCCTCATCACTTCTGGGATCAAACTTACGTAGGGAGTCTTTACCATTATTGCGCACAAAGCACTTGCATCCAAATGCCCTAAGATGGAATATGTTTGGATTTCTCCCTTTAAGTAACTCATAGGGTGTCTTCTCTATAAGAGGTCTAGTCATGCACCTATTTATGATATAACATGCAGTGTTCACAGCTTCTGCCCAGAAACTATGGGATAATTTACTAGAAAGAAGCATAGTCCTAGCCATATCTTCAAGTATCCTATTCTTTCTTTCAACTACTCCATTTTGTTGTGGAGTCCTAGGAGCAGAAAAGTTATGATCTATGCCATGTTCATCACAAAATTCAGTAAATTTAGCATTCTTAAATTCAGTACCATGATCATACCTAATTGATGCAAGTTGATTACCTAGTTGTTTCTGAGTTTTTCAAACAAACGAAGTGAACATGTCAAATGCTTCATTTTTAGATGTTAAAAATAATGTCCAAGTAAACCTAGAATAATTATCAACAAGCACCATCACATATTTCTTACCACCTCTGCTTAATGTTCTTATTGGTCCACAAAGATCCATATGGACCAGTTCCATTGTCCTGGTGGTGCTTACCACTTTCTTGCTTTTAAAAGAGGATCTTACCTGTTTCCCCTTTGCACAAGCCTCACAAACTCTATCTTCCTTGAACTTAATGTTAGGCAGTCCTATTACCAAATCCTTGGAGACTAGTTTGTTTAGTTGACTTAGACTAGCATGTCCAAGTCTCTTGTGCCAAATGAGGGGATCATTATCCAACACACTTAAGCAAGTGAGTTCATTTTCTTAAAGTGTGGACAGATCTACAACATATATGTTGTTCACTCTTTTTCCCTGCAAAACTATCTTGTCAGTGGTAAGATTAATCAGAAAATATTTGGTAGATGTGAATGCTACCATGTTACCTCTATCACACAATTGTGATACACTTATTAGACTGTACTTCAATCCATCTATCAAGTCAGTCTTACCTACCTTTCTAACCCCAATGATCTCACATTTTGTTTTCATTTCCAAAGGAGATATTACCTCCTTTAAGCTCCTCAAGTGAAAGGAACTGGTTCTTGTTTCCTGTCATATGCTTTGAGCAGCCACTAGCCATGTACCATATTTGGCTGCTCCCCTTCACTTGGACCTGCAAAAGGAAATCAGGGGTTAGTCTTAGGAACCAAAACTAGTTTGGGTCCTTTTCAATAGGCAAAAGGATGAATCAAATTCTTTTTAGCCTAACCTAGCAACCTAGTATTCCCTAGAACACTTTTTTTGTTCTTTTGATCTGCCTTTTATTTTGCAGTGCAATCACTCTTGTAGTGACCAGTGTTTCCACATTGTGTGCAAATCTTATTCTCAGGGAGTGTTAGGTACTTATTTTTGGGATCCCATTTAGGTGCAAAGTTCCTAAAGCTAAGTCCCTTTCTGTTGCTATTATGGTGTTCTTGTAGCCATGAAAGTGCATTGGGGGAACTGTTCCATTTACATGTTCTATCAAGCTCATGTTTAACCTTTGTTAAGTCCTCTTTCAAAACTCTTACATTTTCTTCCTTGTTGTATAGCTCATCTTTAACGTTCCTTAAGTCATCCTCTAGGTTGAGTTGTATATCACTTGCTATCTCTTATCATGTCCCTAACTTTAACTTTATATTTTCAGATCTAAGTTCTAAGACAGCTGTATCAAGTGCCTGAACCTGGTTATTCAAAGCAGTATTTTCCTTTTCAGTTTTACAAACGTTTATTTCTAGGTTTTTGCATTCTGCTTTTAAAAAGTTACATGCTTTTGACAACTATTCTTTTTCAGAACTTATATTCTTAGATTCATCAATTAAAGTTAGCAACAATTCTGATAGTATATCTTTAGAAAGGAGTTTAATTTTATCCTTAAGGTCCAAAAAACTTAAATCAGATTCTTCATCAGGTTCATCTTCAGATTCTCGAATTGCTATGAGAGCTCGTTCAACATTATCATCAATGTCCTCATCTGAACTATCTTTCCAAGTAGCAACCATTGCTTTGGATGACCTTTTGTTGTAGTTCTTCTTGTCATGAAACTGTTCCTTCTTTCAGATTTCTCCTTTTTCCACTCGACTTCCCACATAGGACAGTTCTTGATCATGTGGTTCTTTTTACCACATTTGAAGCACCCATCAGTCATCTGCAAGTGATCTCTTTTCTTCTCCTTCCACAAAGAATAGCAGTGATCATTGAATAGTGGTGGCCTAGTGGTGGATTGTACTTTACAATTTTTAGGTAGTACACTCATCTTGATCTTTTCCTAAGGTGTTAGCCTCTTCAAGGATAACCCGCTCTGATACTAATTGATGTTTTATACTTCAATACCACACAAGAGGGGGGGGTTGATTTGTGTGGTTCCTGATTTTCGCGTGCACTGGATTATCTATGGACCTGGTTCTTCTATGCGTTCCTTACACTACAGTTGCAGAATAAAAAACACAGAAAGTAAAGAGCACAAGAATTTTTACGTGAAAAACACCCGGCTCAAAAGGTGAAAAAATCACGACCTACTACCCAGTAGGATTTTCTCCAAACACTTCACTACAATGCTGAGCCAACAAAAAAGTTTACAAACTCTTGCAAACCTAAGGATTACCTCTAGCCCTTGTAGCAACCAGCCACAGGCTGTTGCGACTGCTTCAAGTTAACTCTAACTTGAACAATACAACTAGAGTTTACAACCTCTTGCAAACCTAAGGATTAACTCTAATCCTTATAGAAACACGCCACAGATTGTTGCAACTACTTCAAGTTAACTCTAACTTGAAAGATACAACTCAGGTACCTAGTACAATTTGCTTCTTATAAAGCTGAAAGGTACAACTCAAAATGCCTACCATACTTTGAACTAGAAACAAAGAAAGACACATAAAACTCTTTATGGAGCTGGTTCTTCAATCTGATTCGTGTAGTTTTAGGATCACACTCTTAAATCTCACAGGAATTGCTCACAAAATGCCTTGCTATTTTGCTCTCAATTCGTGCTTAACTTCAGTATGTGTGCATCACCTGTAAAAGAGAACACAACTGATATATATATATAGAGTTAGTAAATAAAGATTAACTAGAAGTCTAATGCTTTACTCTTCATTGGTGGAAGATTTCTAGTTATCTTCAACTTCTAACTCTTTCCTTATCTTGGATAGAGTTCTCTTCAAGTAAGGAGTCATGCTCCTTATCAAATATGCAACCTTTTCGTTCAGGGATTATCAGAAATAACCGCTTATACTTATCCCTTTCACGTGTATGCCTTTTGCTTGATTCTGACCGTCACCTCTATACACTGTCCATGGACCTGGTTCATACATGTGTTCCTTTGTTAATCATCCAAACCAAAACCGCTCAGGTCAACAACATGTCAATGATTCGCCATATGGACAAGTCCTTGCACACGTGCCTCCACATAGTGCACACTTACTGTGCAGTTAGTAGTATCTCTATCACCCCAAGCATGTGTAGTATGTTCACCCATATTTTTTCTGTTAGTAATTTGTACTTGCAAAGTAATACTGGAAATTAAATAACGTAAAAACAAAAAGGTAGGAGAAACAAAATTTAATCGAACCCACTGAATTCACAATATTTCCTTAAGAAACTTAATCCCCTCTTAGTATCCGAGGTTGTGGATTATTTCCTACCAGGATAGAGCGGATTACACACTGGTGTAGCGGTACCTCAAACTCCAGTGTTTCAGCGAACACAATGATCGGTAGCAAATCACACTTACGATTGCTTTCTTTCAGTTAAAAAAAATGCAGAAGGATGAAGGATAATTCAATTTTTCATAAAGAAAATCTGAGGGAATGGTCTGCTATTTATAGCCAACAGGTTAGGTTTAAACGAAGAGGTACAACTCTTCAGAATGGTTGTTATGAGTGTTCACATAAAAACGACCATTTACGCAAAATAAAACGGAAAAATCAAACGTGGAGGAAAATTAATTTACCGTTACAAAAATGGCTAAATATTACGTTAGTCTTAATATTAAAAAATAAATTTGGTCCAAAAAATTAATCAATCAATTAGATTATTTGACCGAAGCCGAGCGAGCGACGACGACGACGGCGTGAGGCTTGCCTTCTTCTTAACTCTTGAAGAGCTTGAAAAAGAGAAATTGTATATATACCCATCAAAACTAATTACCTCCTCCAATATGAGACAATGTCTCTTTGTCAAAGAGGAGAATTCAAATATTTTATATTTTTCTCCATTTCCCATTCACTCTTTATTTTAAGCTAAACCAAGCTTAGACCCAACAATCCCCCACATGAATGAGGAATGGCTGTATCACGGAAATATGCATGAAAATTATGTGATTCGCAAGCAAGTATTAATCGCATCTAGATAAGTAGGTTTCCCTTTGAACTTTTTGTAGTGAACTTATATCGGATATACTCGGTCTATCGGTAGATTTGATATCTTTGAACCGTCAAACTTTGGTGTATACCTAGACATCCATAATTCATACAATCAACCCTTAATTTTCTTTGGTTCTCATTGTTGTGTTCGTTTCAGCCATGAATACCGCCTAGTTTCATAAGTGCATGGAGAACTGGCCTTGCAAAATTCTGCTTGAAGTGGCTAACACTTCACACTTACATAGGTGATTCCTAAACGTGTCATCCCATAGATACACTCTTTGATATACCCCGTATCAAATTTAGAAACCATTAAAAATCCTTAATGCTTTATCCTTGGTACTGAATATTGTCTCATCATGAGAATGGACCAAAATTTTAGTTGACAATATTGAACCGTCATTAATGATTTTGTTTGATCTCCTTGAACCTAGATCTTGGGATCTCCATTATTCTAGGTAGAGTTCCCGCCACAATGACTTGTCATCGGCCATAGTCCCATTCCACTCGATGATCTTTCAACTACCTCTCTAGTTAGGCCTTTTGTAAGCGGATCCGACACATTATCGCTTGACTTTACGTACTCAATTGTGATAATTCCCCTAGAGAGTAGATGCCTGACCGTTTTATGTTTTCATCGTATATGACGAGATTTACCGTTATACATAATGCTCTCAGCCCTTCCAATTGCCGCTTGACTATAGCAATGTATGTATATTGGTGCCAATGATTTGGGCCAAAATGGAATATCTTTCAAGAAATTTTGGAGCCATTCAGCTTCTTCACCGGCTTTATCTAAGTCTATGAACTCAGCTTCCATTGTAGAGCGGGAAATACAAATTTGTTTGAACGACTTCCAAGATAACGCTCCTCCACCTATAGTGAATACATATCCACTTGTGGACTTAGAATAGTTGATATTAGAATCAGTTGAACCAGTGATTCAATTTTTATCATAGTATCCCTCAATCATCACACGATATTTACTGTAGTGCAAAGCAAAGTAGTAGGTATGTTTTAAATATCCCAAAACTCCTTTCATTGCCATCCAATGAGATTGACCTGGATTACTTGTGTATCGACTCAATTTACTTATAGCACACGCTATATCTGGTCGTGTACAATTCATGATATACATTAAATATCCCAACACACGAGCATAATCCAATTGTGATATGCTTTGGCATTTGTTCTTTGCTAGTGCAAGATTCACGTCAATTGGAGTCTTTGCAACTTTAAAATATAAGTGCTTCTATTTTCCAAGTACTTGTCACAACCCAGAATTCCCACCCTCGGGAACGTGATGGCGCCTAACATTTCACTTGCTAGGCGAACCAACGTTTGATGTATTTATTAACCATTTTTATTAATTCAAACAAATGAAAGCCAATAAGCTAAATAAACTAAAATAATGTAGAAAAATCTTATAACTGGAGATATCCAAGTACAAACCCCAGAACTGGTGTTATGAATACACGAGCTTCTAGAGTACTACAAACAAAAGTCTGAATGAAAGCATAACTGTTTGAATCGAAATAAACAGTTAGAGTGATATAGAAGAGGACTTCAGGGCTGCGAACGCTGTGCAGCTGTACCTCAAGTCTCCGTCAAGCACCGGATCCGAGCAATCTACTTACCGCCGCTAGGACCGACTCCAAAATCTGCACAAGAAGTGTAAAGTGTAGTATGAGTACAACCGACCCCATGTACTCTATAAGTGCCGAGCCTAACCTCGACAAAATAGTGATGAGACTAAGGCGGGTCACTCATAATAACCTGTTCACTGTATAATAATAATAACAAAGAAGGTAAATAGGAAATTAAGGTATATTAGTTAATTTATGAAAACGAACTCAATCCTCAAAATCAGTGAATCTAGAATATCAATCCACAGAATATCATATAAGAATACTGAAAACTAGCACAATACAACACTGAGTAAAGCATACATAATCAGTTGCGGCGCGCAATCCGATCCCACCGTACACACACAATCCTCCCTTATTCCACCATAACATCATTTATCAATACCAAGAATCACATATAAAATCCGTTGCGACGCGCAACCTGATCCCACCATATCATCATAACCAATGTCATAATCTTTCCTTATTTCACCGTATCATAATCTATAAATAACAAGTATTACATTCACAACTTTTGCGGCACGCAATCCGATCCCACCATATAATTATAATCAATATCAAAATCCTCCCTTATTCCATCATATCACAACCGTTGCAGCGTGCAATCCGATCCACAAATATTGTCAACAAAAGCAAGCAATTCAATAGCTCAATTTATAAGAACCTCTACAATTAAGGAATATGAAATCAAAGCAATAAAGAAACCACGTACAAATCAACAAAATGATACAAATGATACAAAAGCAACAAAACAAGTCAAGTACGTGACAATTAAGGTGTGATTGTAAGTTAATTAAGGCAAGTAGCAATTAATCAGGAATGAACAATTCAATACAAGAATAATTGATGAAAAGAAACAAATTACGGCATAGAAAGTAATTAAAGCATGTAACAGTTAAGGCATGGAGTGATACAATTAATGAAATACGAGAAAGACATGGAAACAATCATTTTGACAGCGTATATACGAGACATGTAATTCACATAACATATAATTCAATGGTTCCTAATTCCCTCAAATCAAAGTTAGACCCAACACTTACCTCGCTTCGCAAAACTCAAAACTCAACCGGGGCCTTTTCTCTAAAATTCACCTTGAAACCAATCGAATCTAATAAAAACTGACTTAATATCAACAAACAATGCTAGGAAAATCAATTACAATACATAAAGCTAAGAACTTTACACTTTTCCCAAAAAATCAACAAAATTCAACTCGGTGCCCCGCGCGGTCAAACCCCTGGTCCAATGGTAGATTCCGACTACCCATGACCCCACGAGTTCATATATGTGATTAGTTTCAAAATTCGAGTCCAAATCGGCTCTCAAAACTCAATTTCTTATTTTTTAACAACTTGACAAAGTTTCACAAATTTTCACTTGGATTCACATGATTTTGTTGTTAAAATCTAAGATAAATTGATGGAATAGCATTAGAAATGGATCAGAATTACTCACCCAAAGTTTGTAGATGAAATTTCCTCTTCAAAATCGCCTCCTACTAAGCCTAGGGTTCTAAGATATAAAAATGATGTTAAAAATTCCGTCTCTCAGCTTTTGTCTGGTTGTAGATGTCACAAATGCGACCCGGGGTTCACAAATGCGAACCCCGCAAATGCAAAGAAGTCCTCGCAGAAGCAAACTCTCCACACCTCTGCTTTCATCGATATATGACCCGACCGATTGTTTTGAGTGTTGTATCCTCGTTTCCCCCATTTATTGCTTATTCCATCATCTTTGGTTGTCATGTGACTTGTCGGGGTGGTTGGTTTGGTTCCGAGAATATATCAGAATGAGTTGGGACACTTAGTCCCAAAGTTGGAAGCCTATGTTGAAAGAGTTGATCGGATGTTGACTTATAAGTAAATAGCTCCGTAATGGAATTTTGATAGTTTCGATAGCCCCGTAAAGTGATTTTGGACTTATGAGTGTATTCGGATATTGATTTGGAGGTCCATAGATGATTTTAACTTGAATTAGAGAAAGTTGAAAAAATAGAAGTTTGGAGAGTTGAGAAGTTTGACCGAGAGTTGACTTTGTGGTTACCGGGCTCATATTTTGGTTTCAGAAGTTGGAAGAGGTATGTTATGTCAATTATGACTTGCGTGCAAAATTTTAGGTTAATCAAAGTTTATTTGATAGGTTTCAGCATCGATTATAGAAGTTGAAAAATCATTAGTTTCATTAGGCTTGAATTGGGGTGCGATTCGTGTTTTTGATGTTGATTCATGTGATTTGAGGCCACGGCTAAGTTTGTATCATATTTTAGGACTTGTTGGTATGTTTGATTGAGGTCCCGAGGGTCTCGTGTGGATTTTAGATGGTTAACGGGTCAAAGTTTGGACTTGAGGGATTGCTTAAGTGCACCAGATCTGGTGCGATCGCACCTGCGAAAAAATTGGTCGCAGGTGCGCGACCGCAGAAGCGAAGGAGGCATCGCAAGAGGGGGTTCAGCTGGTGCTGTGAGGTAGCGCAGGTGTGAGGTTTTCTTGTCGCACCTGCTAAATCGTAGATGCAGAAGAGAGGCGCATATGCGATGAAGGCGTATGGCAGCAGTCTCCGCAGAAGCTGATAGGATGTCGCTGGTGCGGCTCCATAGATGCAGAGCCTTGTTTACAAAAGCAGGGGTAGAAGGTCTTCAGGAAAACCGCAGAAGCGGAAGAATGGTCGCTCCTGCTAGACCACAGGTGAAGTTAAGTGGAGCGCAGGTGTGAAAACACTCGCAGATTATATTTCACATGGTTTCCGAGATTGTATCATTTTTGGACTTTAGAAGCTTGGTTGGAGGCGAGTTTTGAAAGGGATTTCACTATATTTCAAAAGGTAAGTCACTTTTGATCATTTGTATTCATTAATATTGAATACCCATTGAATTTCCCACCTAATTTATGTATTTTTAAGGTGAAATTTTGGACTAGGGATTGGAGAGTAAAATTAGGGATTTGAGTGACAATTTTTGTGTCGGAATTTGGTGATTTTGGTATGGTTGGACTCGTGATTGAATGGGTGTTCGGATTTTGTTAATTTTGTCAGATTGTGAGACGTGGGCACGGAGTTAACTTTTTATGTTGACTTTTTGACTTTTGTTAAAGAACTTAACTTTTTCATATGGAATTGATTCATATAGCTTGAGTTGATTGTATCGAGTTTTTTGTGGCTAGATTCGAGGTTTGTACGGCTTGAGTTGATTATAGGCAAGGGCTTATTGGAGTAGAGATTTGCACGGCTTGAGGTAAGTAACACTTCTAAACTTAGTTTTGAGGGTATGAATCCCTGAATTTTGTGTTGTGTGATCAGTGTTGAGGTGACGCACATGCTAGGTGATGGGCAAATTGGCATACATCATAGAAATTGTGACTCAGTCAATTTCGTGGAACCGTGTAGTCATCTTATCTGAATATTATTACTATACTCTATGTGTTAAAGAATTTGAGCTGTGATTTATGTTAGAAATCATGTTTAGGCTATGTGCTGGTACTATTGGGACCCACAACAGTCATTCATTTGCTGTTGAGTTATTTGCTTAATTTGTAGTTATGTACTCAGTCGCATTCATCATTGCATATCATATCTTAGTCTCTGTTATCATTTATTGTCACATCATGTATCATTGTTTTGGGCGGATTGGCATGAGTGTTGTGAGCCCGAGAAACTAGAGAGATTGATGACTGAGTGAGGCCGAGGACCTGTTTTTGAGTGATATTGATGGGATCGGGTTGCACACCACAACGGGTACTATTGACACATGATAGGATCGGGGTGCACGCCGCAGTAGGTATTATTGAGACATGATGGGATCGGGTTGCACGCTACCCCTCCGGAGTCTGACATACCAGCAGTGAGCGTAGGTACCGTACAGTGCTGAGTGACTAAGTGTGATGAGCGAGAATTGAGATAGTCAGATTGAGTACTCTAAGAGTGTGAGTACGTGAGATTTTTATTATGCTGTATCACATGCGACATGCACGTTGACATGTAGATTTAGAGATGTAATATTCCTCATATCAGTCATACTTGGCATATTTTATCTGTATTGTTCTTAATTATAAAACCTGAAAGCATATCTACATTTATGTACTGTGTACCAAAGGATTATGAGATTCTCTAAGATATTATTGTCATATTTCTTGTTATTTCTGTTCCATTAAATTCTGTATTTGGACTGTATTGGTTGAGCTCATCACTGCTTTCAACTCAAGGTTAGTCTTGTTACTTATTAAGTACATTGGGTTGGTTTTTCTCATACTACACTCTGCACTTCGTGTGCATCTTCTTTTACCACCGAGCTATGGTCGGTTGGGCAGTCATGCATTTATCATCGTGTTATGGATGCTACATTCATGCATGCAGGTGTACGTAATTAGTTTGACTCTCCCTCATAGTGGACAAGGTTAACATTCATCGAAGGATCGGTAAGACTCCACTTCATTCGGAGTGTAGCCGAGTCTATAAGTCATCATGTCAGAGTTTTTCTACAGACTTATGGGTAGGCAGGGGGGCCTTTCCCTAGCATGTTTCGATGTCAAATACTCATAGAGGCTTTGTAGACACAGGTTCATTATGTACAGTATGCCAGAGGCCTTGACGGCCTTTGTGTATTCATGTTTTAAGTACGATGGTTCGCTGATACAAAGTTTGCCCACTTACAATTATACATTATGAGTTATGGCCATGTTGGCCCATAATAGTTATAAAAGGAATGAGTTCAGTTAACTCAACCTATGTATGTTCTAGTTTTCGTCGAACGATCATGAGTTATAGAGTGGTTTGCTCGGGCCAGTACGGCATCGGGTGCCAGCCACGCCTTACCAAGTTTGGAGTGTGACAAAGTGGTATCAGAGCAGGTCGTGTCCAAGGGAGTCTACAAAGCCATGCCTAGTAGAGTCTCACTTATGGGTGTGTTGTGCGCCATACTTATAATTGAGAGGCTATAGGGCATTTAGGAAATGTTACCCTTCTTTTGTTTTTAGATCGTACCATAGAGCTGAGTCGTAAGAAGTCAATATGAAGCTTCTGCTGGATTTTGTATGCACCAGAGGTGCATGTATAACAATTGAGCTTTAAGGCATGGATGTAATTTCCACCTATGTGGAAGGGAGGTTATGAAAGTGAAAGAAGATACGATGCTAGATTGAAAGGTAGGTAAGGTAAAGGTGAAGAAGTTACGAGATACTCAAGTGCAGAAGGCTGTAAATAGTCCAGACTTTAGATAAATAGTGGGTTTTAGTTTAGCTTACAGAGGAGACTCTGCAAAAATTTTGTATGTCTCTAAGAGTTAACATTCAAGGATGAATGTTTCTAAAAAGGGGAAGGATGTTACATCCCGTACTTTTGTACGTTGGATTTATCGTAAGATAATTGACAGAAGTTCAAGGACAAGATTATTTATGAGGTTATAAGTATTTCTGCTATTTATAATAAGTGATAAGTAAACGTCGTGAAGGTCAGAGGGTAAACAAATCAAAGAAAATGAATTTCGTCGAAGTTTGATATTTTGGGATAAAATACGGTCAAAGCTATAATACCCCGTATTTATGAACTAGTGCTATACCACATGACCGTGATAGTAAGGTATATAAAGTATGTTAAAAGTATTTAGTATTTAAGTGAAATGAGATCCATAAATCAATGTGTAAGTAATTAAGTGGGAAAGTATAGTGCATGTACATAAATTGTTCTGAATTGTTGGATGACTATTATTCCACATGGACCATATTTACGAATGAGCAGAAAGTGACACTTATATACATGAGGAGTAAATTTTGGTGATGAGTCATTAAGTGTGCACCTAGAGGATTACACGTGCAAAATGAAAAGGGGGTTTCTAATGCTAGTAGTGTAATATCCCGTATTTTAATGTTAGGATGAGTCGTGGTAATCCATATGAGCGTGAAGGAATTAAGGTCATTCATGAGGTTAAAGAGGATTTATGGTAGTGTTATTGTAAGACCCCGTAAGTTTAATAACCTTGATACCGTTAGATACATTTTGATATGATATTTCTTTTGACTGAAATATTTTTGTAAAAAGTTTTGAAAATATAATTTTATATAGTTATTAATATTACTACTTCCAGATATGCATTAAATTATACACATAATATGAGAAAGTTTATAAATGAGATTTTTTTTATTGTAAAAATAGAAATTATTTTCTCACAAGGAAAGAAGGTTGTCGTTTTACCGTTTTGTGAATTAAGCGTATGAAAATTTGTACTCTTTATATGAGATTAGGAAATTAGAAGTTGATAAAATATATGTATTTTTACAAAGATGTTTTAATAAAATATTAGTGTATGTCTTAATTTTATATGATACCGTGATTTATTAATATTTTAATATTTTAATAGTACTATTTTAGGATGAGAATTTTTGGATAATTATAAGGTGACAAGGATGTCATCACGTGGCTACATAGCAAGGAGCAACAAGTGACTAGTACAAATTATCTTGGTGGCATCTTTATAGCAATTTCTTAGTGATAAAGTCATGGCTTTTATAGTGTGGGTCCATGGCCATCAATAGAGAAATTCTTCACATAAGCCCATATTTTTAATGATATCAAATTGAATAAAATGGGGCTTATCTCTGTGGAACTTTGACAAACAAAAACGAACAGAGAGGTTAGTAATGACAAGTATACATTCGTTTAGTTATTTCGAACTCGTGATGCCATCGTTAAGCCGGAAATAGTTCGAGATTGAGGCGTAGAGGATATTGTTCACAAATACAAGTAGGAAGTTAATATTAAAGGTATGTTAAAGACTAATCCTTCCTTCTTTTGGCATGATCTTGGTAAATAAACGTAAACGTAAAGTCATTCCATATATGGTTCTACTCTTAGTAGTTAAGGATGTCTACGTTATTCATTTTTGTAAAATGTAATCTAAAGAATTTCTACGTATATTCTTAAGTATTTGTTGAGGCATACGAGAAAGATGTTAATGTTCATAATGTAATATTATATGCATCTTCATTTACCACCGAGATACAGCCGGTTGGGCAGTCATGCATCTTCATTTACCACTGAGCTACGGCCGGTTGGGAAGTCATGCATCTTTATTTACCACCGAGCTACGGCCGGTTGGGAACTTATGCATCTTTATTTACCGCCAAGATTTCATCGATCGAGCAGTCATGCATTTACCACCAAGCTATAGCCAGTTGGGAAGTTACACATTTACTATCGAGCTACGGCCGGTTGGGTAGTCATGCATCTACATTTACCACTGAGTTACGGCCGGTCGGGCAGTCATGCATTTACCACCGTTTTACGACCGGTCAGGCAATTACCGCTGATCAATTGGCAGTCATGTTACGATATGGATAACAGTCTCAAGAGAGTCATTAAATATATAAGTATAATTAGTATATATATCATGGCCTTCGGTGGCACTTTAGAGGTTCAGTTTGATTCTTATCTCTCTCATTGATATTGATTTATTGTTATGTTTCAGTTATGCCTTACATACTCGGTATATTATTCGTATTGACATCCTTTTGTTGTGGATGCTGCATCCATGTATGTAGGTGTATGTAATCAGTTTGACGAGCCCTCATAGTAGATGATGTTAGCATTCAGCGAAGGATCGGTAAGACTCTACTTCAATCGGAGTGCAACCGAGTCTTTAAGTCATTGTATTAGAGTTTTGCTACAGACTTATGGGTAGGCAAGGGCTCTGTCCCGAGAATTTTTCAATGTCAAATACTCTTAGAGACTTTGTAGACATAGGTTCATTATGTACAGTATGTTAGAGGCCTTTATGGCCCGTGTGTATTCATACTTTAAGTACGATGGTTCGCTGATACAGAGTTTGCCCAATTATATTTATACATTACCCGTTGTGGCTATGTTGGCCCATGATAGTTATAGAAAAAATGAGTTCATTCAACTCAACTTATGTATGTTCTAGTTTTCATCAAACGATCATGAGTTATAGAGTGGTTCGCTCGAGCCAGTGTGACACTGGATGCCAGCCACGCCTCCCCAGGTTTGGAATGTTACAAAGTGATATCAGAGCAGGTCGTGTCCTAGGGAATCTATAAAGCCATGCCTAGTAGAGTCTCACTTATTGGTGTGTTGCACCTTACACTTATAATTGAGAGGCTATAGGGCATTTATGAAATTTTACCCTTCTTTTGTTTCTAGATCGTTCAATAGAGCTGAGTCGTAAGAAGTTAGTATCAAGCTTCCGCCAGATTTTATATGCACCAGAGGTAGAGGTAATACAGTAAAGCTTTAAGGCGTGGATGTAATTTCCACCTATGTGGAAGGGAGGTTATGAAAGCGACAGAAGATACGATGCAAGATTGAAAGGTAAGTAAGGTAAAGGTGACGAAAATACGAGATACTCAAATGTAAAAGGTTGTGAATAGTCCAGACTTCAGATAAAGGATTTTAGCTTAGCTTACAGAGGAGACTCTGCAAAATTTTTGTAAGTGTCTAAGAGTTAACATTCGAAGACGAATGTTTCTAAAAAGGGAAAGGATATTATATCCCGTAATTTTGTATGTTGGATTTGTCGTAAGATAATTGACATAAGTTCAACGCCAAGATTATATTTGATGTTATAAGCATTTATGTTATTTATAACAAGTGGTAAGTAAGTGTCGTGAAGGTTAGAGGAAAAACAAATCAAAGAAAATGAGTTTCGTCGTAGTTTGATATTTTGGAATGAAATAGCCAAAGCTATAATACTCTGTATTTATGGACTAGTGATATACCACATGACCATGATAGTAAGGTATATGAAGTATGTTAAAAGTATTTAGTACTCAAGTGAAATGAGATCCATAAATTAATTATGTATGTACTTAATTAAGTGGAAAATTGTAGTGGATGTACGTAAATTGTTCGAAATTATTGGATGACTATTATTCCAAATGGACCATATATATGAATGAGCAGAAAGTGATACTTATATACATGAGGTGTAAATTTTGGTGATGAGTCATTAAGTGTGCACCTAGAGGATTACACGTGCAGAATGAAAAAGGGGGTTTCTAATGCTAGTAGTGTAACATCTCGTACTTTAATGTTAGGATGAGTCATGGTAATCCATATGAGCGTGAAGGAATCAAGGTCATTCATGAGGTTATAGAAGATTTATGGTAGTATTATTGTAAGACCCCATAAGTTTAACAACCTTGATATTGTTAGATACATTTTGATATGATATTTCTTTTGACTGGAACATTTTTGTAAAAATTTTAAAAATACGATTATATATAGTTATTAATATTACTACTTCCGGATATGCTTTAGATTATACACATAATATTTGAAAGTTTATAAATAAGATTTTCTTTATTGGAAAGATAGAAATTATTTTCTCACAAGGAAAGAAGGTTATATTTTTATCATTTTGAGAATTAAGCGTACGAAAATTTGTACTCTTTATATGAGATTAGAAAAATGAGAAGTTGATAAAATATATATATTTTTAAATGAATATTTTAATAAAATATTGGTATATGTCTTAATTTTATATGGTACAATAATTTATTAATATTTTAATAGTAATACTTTAGGATAAGGATTTGTGGACAATTACAAGGTGACAAGGATGTCACCATGTGACTGCATAGCAAGGAGCGATAAGTGACTAGTACAAATTATTATGTTGGTGGCGTCTTTATAGCCAATTTCTTAATGATAAAGTCATGACTTTTATTGTGTGGGTGCATGGCCATAAATAGAGAAATTCTTCACTTAAACCCATATTTTTAATGATATGAAATTGAATAAAATGGGGCTGCTCTGTATGGAACTTTGACAAACAAAAGCGAACAAAGGGGTTAGTCATGACAAGTATACATTCGTTTAGCTGTTTCGAATTCGTGTACCATCGTTAAGTCGGAAGTAGTTCGAGATTGAGGGGTAGAGAAGATTGTTCACAAATATAAGTAGGAAGATGATATTAAAGATATGTTAAGGCTAATCCTTCCTTCTTTTGGTATGATCCAGGTAAAAAAACGTAAAAGTAAAGTCCTTCCATATATAGTTCTACTCTTAGTAGTTAAGGATGTCTACGTTATTCATTTTTGTGAAATATAATTCAAAGCATTTCTAAGTATATTCTTAAGTCTCTATTGAGGCATACGAGAAAGATGTTAATGTTCATAATGTAATATTATATGTATCTTAATTTACCACCGAGTTACGACCGGTTGGGTACTCATGCATCTTCATTTACCACCGAGCTACGGCCGGTTGGGCAATCATGCTTCTTCATTTACCATTGAGGTACGATCGGTCGAGCAGTCATGCATTTATCACCGAGCTACGGCTGGTTGTGCAATTATGCATTTACCACCGAGTTACGGCCGGTTGGGCAGTCATGCATCTTCATTTACCACGGAGCTACGGCCGGTCGGACAATTACTGTTGATAAGTTGGGCAGTCATGTTACGATATGGATAACAGTCCCAATAGAGTCATTAAATATATAAGTATAATTAATACATATCATGGCCTCCGGTGGCACTTTAGAGGTTCAGTTTGATTCTTATCTTTCTCGTTGATGTTGACTTATTGTTATGTTTTTGTTTTGCCTTACCTACTCGGTATATTATTTGTACTGACGTTCTTTTGTCGTGGACACTGCATTCATGCATGCAGGTGTAGGTAATTAGTTTGACTAGCCCTTATAGTAGATGCGGTTAGCATTCAACGAAGGATTGGTAAGACTCCACTTCAATCGGAGTGTAGTCGAGTCTATGAGTCATCGTATTGAAGTTTTGTTACAGACTTATGGGTAGGCAGGGGCCCTGTTTCGAGCATGTTTAGATGTCAAATACTCTTAGAGGCTTTGTAGATACGGGTTCATTATGTACAATATGTCAGAGGCCTCTACGGTCCGTGTTTATTTATATTTTAAGTACGATGGTTCGTTGATACAGAATTTGCCCACTTACAGGTATATATTATGAGTTGTGGTCATGTTGGCCCATGATAGTTACAGAAGGAATGAGTTGTCAACTCAACCTATGTATGTTCTTGTTTTCGTCGAACGATCATGAGTTACAGTGTGGTTCGCTCGGGCCAGTACGGTACCGGGTGCCGGTCACGCCAGGTTTGGGGTGTGATAGTAACCACATGAGATTACTACAATTTTGTATTTATTTAGTCTCTTTGTTTGTTTAAAACTCAGCGAAGGTAAAAGAGGCAAACTTGCTCAGCTATTTTCAAATAACATTCCCAAAATCGAATCTTTGTTACTAGTATGTATTCCCTTTGCATGCTGACATTGTTGCAGTTTTTCTTGGTTCCATATCATTGGACTTGCTCATATAGCATAGTGGGACTTTCCTTTTACCTTCTCTTCCTTCTTTGCTTTCAAACTTGTTTTTACATCAACTTGAACGGCTCAGTATCAAAAGAACAAGGAACAAGCCTTAGAAGTACCAAGAATTTGAAACATCTTAGGATATGGTTCACACGAAAGACTGTATTGAGAGCAAGAAGAAAGAATCATCTAAGGCTGAAGTCCGGAGTTCTTTGAGGCAAGATATAAAGTAGATGAGAAAATTATGAGGCTCTTTCTTATCTGCTCCATCTGCAATATTGATGCGTATAGACACGCTGAGAAAAGATTTCTTATGGAGTGACAACAAACAAAATAAATGGAACAATGTCACGAGAAACTGGAGTCGGGTCTTGGAAGTAAGAATTGAAGCGCCATAATGAAAGCCTATCGCTGAAATGTCACTGGAGATTCAACAAGGAAGAAAATGCTTTTTGGAGGAGATTACTGGTGGAAAAGTTTACTTTTGAAAATCCATGGTTCAGCAATGATTCTAATGCCCCACATGGTAGAGGAACATGGAAGCATATCCTCTCTCTTGGATGTAAATTTTCTGAAAATTTTTGTTTTCTCCTCGGTAACGGTAGAAAAATCTGGATTTTGGGAGGACGCATGGTTGGTTCATTCACCTCTCAGAGACCAGTTCCAGAATAATCTACAGCACTCCTCCCTTCACAATGCAGTGATTGCTGATTTTTCACTGCTCAAGGTTGGAATCTCTCTTAGAAGGAATTTGAATGATGGGGAAGTGCCTAGGACTTGTGATTTGTTATCTATGCTCAACAACATCTCCTTAAACCATCCATAAATGGACTCCAGAACACGACGAGGACATCCAAACGATCCTTTTTCAGTGAAATCATGCAACAAAATGCCGTCTTTTACTGACATCATCAGTCGACCTTGAAAGAAAATATGGTACAATAATGCTATAATTGGCATTAGTTGGACTATGCCTTGTTTCCACTCAATATTTTCTTATGTTCTGGAACCGGATCAGATTACCAAAAAGGTCCCTCAAAATTTGGAGTACTATATCCGAAGCCTTATGGTGGCTGTCTGGTTGGAAAGGATAACTTTTTAAGGTAAAAGATAAACTTTCTTAGCCTTAAGTTTAGAGCTATTTACTTGCTAACTTTTTGGTGCAACTAGTTTTTGTGCAGGATAGAGATGCCTTGTTAGATATAATGGTGGATTGCACAACTTTAACTATGTTTTGAACCACTAGCTTAGTGCTTTTTCTCTTTAATAAAATAAATTATTACTACCAAAAAAAAAAAGATGAGGCTTTAGCTATTTCACCATCTTCGGCTCCTTGCTCGCTGGGGAACACTATGACCAATGAAGGTCTTGAAGATATTCTTGAATGCTTCTATGCTTCAATCTTAGCATTTACTTAAGAGTTTTAGGAATTACTTCCATGTTTGACCAAATTTTTAAAAACTGCATATTTTAAGAAGCACTTTTATCCTAATAGTTTTTCATAAAAGTACTTTGAAGAGAAGCACTTTGTGTTTGGAAAATTCATTTAGAAGCTGCTTTTCTTTTTAGTATTTGATAAAAATATGCTAATCCTTTCGAGAAGTGTTTTGAAGTGTCAAATTACGAAAAGGACATTATTAAGATTTATTTTACAATTAGTATTATTTAAATGGAGAAATAATTTTAAATATTCTTATTAAAATGAATTTAATTATGTGTTTTGTTTATTTAGATATAAAAATATATGTCAAGTTTTTAAATTAATTTAAGTACAGTTAAAACAAAAAAAAAAAAAAAAAAAGGAAGGGGGAAAGGCTTTATTTATATTTGAGAGATATATGGGTTGAATTAATGAAATATAGTTTGCTAAAACATAAATATATTGGTAAGGATATTTATGTCTTGAAAAACTTAATCTTTTGCTTTTGGTTCTGCTTGTTGGATTTGTAGCTTCTTCCCAACAATAGAAAATTATTTTTGTTGCTGCTCAAAAATTAAAAATCGCAGATAAATAAGGATTCTTTCCCTCCGAAAATCAACGTATAGATCTCCTTCCATATTTTTAAGCATGATCAACAACAATAAATGCAAGACGGAAAGGAAATTTCATGGATGAGGTAGCAAATAAGGTGATGAAAAATAAAGAAAAAAATATGTAACATCTAAAAAATTTAAGCAAAAAGGGATATTTTTCAATGGGTATGGTTGAAAATCATTAAAAATATATAGATGAGTCAATATATAAAATTTGAGAAAGATTGGAGTGTTTTGGACTAGGTTTGAGTCAATTCGTAGTTGAAATTGCGTTTAAACAATTTCTATATGATATATGAAGCTAACATGATCTCAAGGTATACATGGATATACAGGAGATACACAAGAGATACATATTTAATATACAAGTGATACACGGGAGATTTACACGGAGATACACATATCATCTTCTTACATGTTATCTTGTGTACTTCAAATTTGACTCATATTTCAATTCAAACAACCTAAAATCTCCATCAAATCGTCCAGTTTTGGTGATGACCTGTGACCCAATAAGATGAATATACTAAGTTTTGCTCGTCTTTGTGTTATCCTGCTCAAAATCTCTTCACTTTTATTTGTAAGCAGTGAAGTGTGATCAAGGAAGCTGGAAACCCTTTCCTCTCTCCCCCTTTCTCACGCCCTCAATATACCCTTTTCTCCTCTTTTTATTTACCTACTTTTTGTAAGATCAGTTGTATGTTGAAAGCAATATTTTATTTAGCTGTTTACTTGTAGGTATAGGTTTTTATTTCTTGTTCTTTTTTCTTTTTGTCCTAACATCTGTCGTTTCAGAGGCTTGTGAGGAAAGTGGCCTGAGATAGCATTGTACAGTTGATTTGTTCATTTATTGAGGAAAGGAACTCTCATTTGATAAATTTTGAATTAAAGTATGTTATATCGCTGCAGAAGAGACTGTAGCAAGTTAAGAAAATATGTTATTTTTGTTTCTGATATTCAATGTATAAATGAATTGGGACACTGCATATTAGTTAGCTTTCTTGTAGCAGCTGCCATGGCTGATGATGGCAATCCAATGGCTGATAATGGAATTTCAATGGCTGATAGTGGCAATTCAATTCCTTCTCTCTGCCATTGCATTAAACAATTTCTTTCCAATCTCAAACGACACAAAAGCATCAATAGCACCATATTCAAATTGTTCATAGCTCAAATTCTCAAAGTAACATCCTCTGGCTTTCCCAAGTAGTGCTTTTGCCATTCTCTTCAAACCCATCTTTCCATACACATATTCTCCATAATACAACAATTCAAGTCGATTCAAATCCACAGTATTCGCCACAAAAAGCCCGTGATCACACATCAACTTCTCAGCATCTCCCTCAACCCAGACACCAACGAATGTGAAATTTGGGTTACTCAGAAATTGTGCGAGGTAACCGGGCATGGAATCTTTGTGTAGGAGTTGAAAAAGAAGGCAACGTCGGCCTACACAAAGTTGGAGAAGAGCAACTGGTTGTTTGTCTTATGGATTGAAATACGGGAGCCACTCGATATCGAGACCAATAAGAAGCTTGTGTAGTATCAACGGTATGCAAAATCCAGTCAGCGTTCTTGGTTACAGTAACCTCTATTTGTTCACTGTAGAAAGAAACTCCGTACATTTCAGCCATTGATAAACAACACTAAAACAGACAACTTTTGTTAATATGGAGTATAAATTGTGGAATGGAGTGAATAAGGGGTTTATATATATAGAAGAGAGTGAGTTTTCCTAATTAACGCGGGACTGGAAATCGGAAAGGGAAAGGGAAGTAACGTTTTGGAAGTTGCCAAATTTTTTCTTCCTATTCCTTGGTGAATTTGGTTTGCAACAAGAATTTAAAAAGCGTCAATTAAATGGGATTTTTTTGCTATAATATAATTGTAGTAGTCTATTAGTAGATAGAGCATATAAGAATTTTACTTGCCTGCTTAAAATGGGATTCGGAATTGTTTTCCTATTTTGTGTTGATTTTAGCTTTGGCGGCAAGAATGTAAAACGCGGAATTAAAATAATGTTCCGAGATTGAGATTCACACTCTTTGACATATACCCAATTTATTCCAACAACACCCATTCAAAATAAATTCTCATTTTAAAAACCCAAATTTTTTAATTCAAGCTTTAACTAAGCTTCAATGGTTGCCCGTGACATTTTCAGTTTAATCCTTCAACGCAATCTAACAAACTAACGTTTAATAGTGATTTCTAAACCGAATTAAGGTGTTCGATTCTCTAAATTGTAACTTAAAGGAATTAGAATATTAGAATATTGCTCAAGTCTAGTGTCTCAAAAAGTTTGATCTGTCTTTGTGTTTTAGCAAAATTATTTGTGTTACAAAATGACATTTGAGCTATTTTCGGTAGATATTTTGTTTTGGGCTAGTTTTGGTTGAAATTATTTAAGGACTGACAGTTCGGATAGTTTTTTTCAATTTGGTTGGAATATTGGGCCAGCTGACAGAGAGTAATTTTTTCTTTAAATACTAAGCATGTCGCATTTGAAATTTTAAATAAAACTAATTTATTTCATTTAAACTCGTGCATTTTTTGGACTTTATTTTTGTCCGAAAAAGAACTAAAACTGCCCGTGTACTATACGAAATAGAATAATTATATCCTCCATTTAAAGTTGATAGCATAATTGCTCATGTCATGACTAATTGAGATCATTCCTACACTTGTCACTTGTCCATTAACAGATATATTTTTCGGATATTTTAAATCCTAAAATTTATTTTTTATTTTTTTCAAATTCACGTAGTATTAAGAAAATACCCCCCTCCTTTTTATCATCTCCTCCCCCCCCCCCCCCTTCCTCAATCCCCCCTCCTTTTCTTTAAATCATACCCCATATTAACCCTTAAAAAGAGTTGTTATGTTAGCTCAACCCTCCCATTCAGAAATTACTCGACCCTTTTGTAACGATCAGTCGTTTTGAGGATTGACATTCCGTTCAGTGATTTGAGGTCTTTAGTAACTTCATATGAAGTATTACGATTTGCATCCTAGGTTGGTTTTGGAGTTTGAGTGGTTCGGGATTGATTTGAAAGAATGATTTTGTCACGCCCGACCTCGGGGAGCGCGACCGGCGCTCAACCGGGATACTTCGGTTAAGCAAGCCTGTTAGATGCCTTCTACCCAACCTTGCCAATTAACAATATAAGAACCAGTACATGTGATAGACATGAGAAGAGTCAAGTGTTCCACAATCTTTTCCATTACTAAAGGATATTCATTTTTGATTTCCAAAATATGACAAGTTTATAGATATAATGAAAAACATGTTTACCCAAATGCCAACACTTACTAGTTTAATTCCCAACTTCATACACCACCCACAACCTGTCTACAGAGCCTCTAAGTAGAACAGAAGAGCAGTATGGATGTGCCGACGACAAGGCCCCGGTTATACCTCAAAATATAAAGTACAACGTCAAATGACATGAAGCCTGGAACATAGTGGGGCTCACCAAAATCTGCTGAATAGAGAGTAACTGCTCACGAGGATCAAAACCGTCCGCTGATGAACCACCTGCATCCATTGAAGATGTAGCGCCCCCGAAAAAAGGGACGTTAGTACATATGAAATAGTACCAGTATGTAAAGCTAAATGTCCTCTTTCAAAATAGAATGCCAATATAAGACAGGGAAAACCATAGAAACAGCAAGTCACAATCAACAATATCCAAATGCCTAGTTAAAACATAATAATTTTCACAATACGAAAATAATATATATTTTTGGTTAGGAGATCATTTGCACCGATATACCACCGTATTTTTAGCACGGAGTCCGATCACGCCCGATCGGCTAGGCCATCTCCTCACGAACAATGTGGTTTGATATGTGATGCGAAAAAAAGTGTTACTAAGAGTAGTACCACCATGTGCGCAACATGGTGTCCGATCTCCATCCGACCGGCTAGGCCGCCTTCCCACATATGTCGTGTGGGTTGACTTTCCAATTCACAGCTAATATCAATCTCATCCCAATTAAGGGGAATAATCACAATCACCTCAATATTTCAATCTCATCCCAAATAAGGGAAATAATCACAATCCACTCCTACACTGGCACGTGTAGTTTCGGGTGTGGGCCTTATGACCCACCCTTCCTCGGTATGCTAATGATACTCTCAAAAATATTTATGTTTTGCACACAAGGGAAACAAAAATACAAATATATTTTATATTCACCTTTTAACCTTTCACATTGTATATATAGCTTCGTTAGTACTTTCAACCATTCACAACATCATTATTTCCTTAGCTTTATTAGCCATACATGTGATTTTTCATTTATGGCACAATGGTCGTATCTCATATTCCACACTTTCATTCTTTACTTTCATGGACCACCATCATAAATATCAACAAATAAAATATTTCGAAAATCACAACTTTAGGTTTATTAGTAACGAAGATTTTAAACACAATAGATTTCTTTCTAGGAAATGGAGTAAAATGATTGGCAACCGAAGCACAAGTTAAAATCATAAACATGTAACACATCATTTATTCTTGAAATACTTTTCCCCAACAAGGGCAATACACAATTTCAACTCATTAAAATATAAGAGCTCAAAACATATTGGACATACTTACAAAGCATAGCATTAGTTAAAACAGCCACATTTGGGCATAACTTGGGTACATAAGCTTTTAGGAAAATCATTTTCGAAGTCAGTTTGGAACAGTTGAATCAAGGCCTATTTCATAGCCTTTCTCACATCATTTCATTTCCTCGGCACCATTGGCCACAAGTATGACTTTCATTCTTGGAACGTTGGCCACACTTTATATCTTCAAGTCACTTCTTTCACTTTCAAGCATCCTTATAGATTATCAACAACAAGGCATTTCTACTCGAGACTTTAAATGCACATTTGAGCAACTAACCAAATTAAGGGTCTTAGGCACATGTGATTTCTTACACAATTTGACATGCTAGTTTTCATTAGAATCACGTTTTCAAATTATAATATATTAATACACAACCCACGCTTAATCACCTTCTCAAATAGTAACTCAACATAACAAGAAAGTTTGGAATATAAATTGAACATATATATCTTTTGACACAAGACATATTCAGAGTAATTAATTTATAATGAGCAACACGGGACTTACAAGGCCATTGTGGGGTTCAATTCTAAAAGAGGAGTTTAGCCAACATACCTTGTTTGAGCTTCCCTTACGTTACTACAAACGTCCCAACCTTTCTAGCAATAACAATATATAGGAAGATAGCGAAAATTGGATAATAATTAGAAGGATTCTCATGGTGTAACTCTCTTAGGAATTTTGTCAAACACCTAGTATGCAAAATGGACTACAAAGATCTATAATGGTAATCCCTTCCTCGATCAACCAATTTCAACAAGAAACTACCCAAACTAGTTCATTAACCCCACATACTACAACCTATTTTCACATGTATGGCCTATTTTCAACCCCCACAATATACTGAACTCATAACCTCTTGCATGAAAGTTTAGGAGTAGAACTTACCCGGATAGATGATAATCTAGTGATTGGCTTCCTTGATTCTTGAATATTGGTGCAAGAATATGTGATTAGAATGCTAGGTTTCCTTCTTCATTTTCTAAAATGCTCTCACCTCTCTCTAAAATCATCAGATATTTGCTTCAAAATGAGCCCCTAAGGTTATTTATCAAAATGGGGTCAGGTTATAAAAATAGGAAAATGGACCCTCCGAACTCAAGTTTGCGGTTGCATAATGGACCGCATAACAGATATGCGGTCCACTAAATGGATCGCGAAAATGATGCCCAAAAACTGGAATGGTATGGACCGGTCTGCGACAGGTCTAAGGTCGGAGAGTGGACCGCAGAATCGCCCAATGAAATTCTTCATGCCAAAATCTACGATGGATGTGCGGACTGCGAAATGGATATGCGACCACAGAATGGGCCGCAAAACGACCTTCAAAATTCAACCATTTTTCTGCTCAACTCTGCGACAGGTTTGCAGCTCGCATAATGGATCTGCGGTCGCGAATCTAACTGCATAACTGGACCTTCATCAAAAACTTTCCACCAACACCTCGATGCACTATTCAACCCAAAACATAAGTCTACCTCGGCACCACGAAACCTTAAATTCCTTGGCGAAAATTTATGGGGTCTTACGGATTTTCAATGTGGAAGCTTAAGTTGGAAGAGTTGGCCAAGTTTGACTTTTGTGTATTTGACTTCGGATGGGACTTTTGATCATTCCGTAAGGTTCAGATGATTATTTTGTACTTGGACATAATGCCCGAATTTTTGGATGTTCCTAGAAGGTTTTGGCTCTATTTGGCGAAAGTTGGCGATTTGAAGGTTTGGAAAGTTCATAAGTTTAACCGCGAGTTGACTTTGATGATATTAGATTCAGATTGTTGTTCCGAAAGTTGGATATGTTCTGTAATGTCATTTGAAACTTGTGTGCAAAAATTGAGGTGATTCCGAGTTGTTCAGATGTGTTTGGCGTAAGTTTGGATTTTAAAATTTTGAAATAGTTCATTAAACTTGATTTGAGGTACAATTCGCGATTTTGATGTTGTTATTAGTAATTTTAGGCCTCGAGTAGGTCCGTGTTATATTTTGGGACTTGTTAGTGTGCTCGGGCGGGGTCCTAAGGGGCTCGAGTGGGTTTCGGACCACTTGGGAGATGGTTGAGTTTGGCTGATTGTTGGTAGGTCTGGTGCAATCGCACCTGCGAAGGGAGGTGCGCAGATGTGGTGGTACATATGTGGTTAATGTTGCGCAGAGGAGAAGAAGCGTCTTGGGAGCAGAGTCCGCAGATGCAGATATAGACTGCAGAAGTGGAAGCGCAAAAGCACTAGGGGGTCCGCAAATGCGATGTTGGCGAAGGCTGGGTATGAATGCAGATGTGATGGTCTTTCCGCATCTGCGAGTATGCAGATGCGACTGTGTATCTGCAGGTACGGTTGGTCAGAGTTCAGTGGAACTCGCAGGTGCGAGTTATTTATCGTAGACGCGACACCACAAATGCGGCTTCTTTGACCGCAGATGCGGAGATGCCTAGGCAGATTGTATATATCGAGGGTTTTGTTCATTTTATCACATTTTGAGTTATGGAGATCGAATTTGGGAGATCTTGGAGAGGATTTTCACGATTTGGATTGGGGTAAGTATTTTTTACTCGGATTTGATTATTTTAAATGATTTCCACTTTGATTCTGGCATTTTGTTGATGAATCTAAAAGAGAAATTGGGGATTTTTATATAAACTTTTCTAAAGTGAATATTTGAGATTTGAACATCGATTCGGATTCGGAATAGGATGAAATTAGTATGGTTGGACTCGTATTCGGATGGATTGAAATTGTGAGTTTTTTCGAATTTCGAGGTGCAGACCCGGGGTGACTTTGAGTATTTAAAGATTTGACATATCGTTTGGTTTTGATTCCCGTGGAATTATTTGATATTTTAAGTTGCTTTTGGCTAGTTCTAAGCCGTTCGAAGGTCGGATCGTGTGGGATGGTGCTTCTAGAATATTGTTTTGGCTTGCTTCAGGTAAGTATCTTACCTAAACTTGGTTTAGGTACTAGTTACCTCAGTTATTTGTGATAACTACGTGCTATAGGTGGCGCATATGCGTGGGGCTAAGCTCATGTGCATGCACCGAGGTATTTTCCATGCTCGAGGTCGTGCTTATGATATTATATACCTTGAATTAATTGTTAAGCTTCATACTGTTGTCACGACCCCAAATTCCCTCCGTAGGATGTCGTGATGGTACCTAGTCTCTAAGACTAGATAAGCCTATCAATGCGCAATAATAATAAATATCTGAAATAAATAAACTACAATTCAAACAATTTCAACTCCCAAAACCCGGTAGAAATAAGTCACAAGCTTCTAAGAATTTATTCTCTATGTCTCTATACATCAGAGTCTAAAGCAAATAAGGAAGACAACATAGTAAGATAGAAGGGGACTCTGGAGTCTGCGGACGCTGGCAGATATACCTCGAAGTCTCCTCGTACAGCTAGTTTACTGATGCGTGGTATGATAAGATGTACCTAGATCTGCACAAAAGATGTGTAGAAGCGTAGTATGAGTACACCACAGCGGTACCTAGTAAGTGCCAAGCCTAGCCTCGGTAGAGTAGTGACGAGGTCAGGTCAGGCCCTACTGGAGAATAAATAATTGCATGGTAAAATATTTAAATAATATTATAAGATAAAATGACAATGGAAATGAATCAAGTAATATGTCACATTTAATTATATCAAATAATGGCAAATAAATACCTTGTGGAAACAAAACAGAATTCTTTTCAACTTTAAGAAAATCACAACAATAATCAAAGGCAATTACGGCCATAAATCAATATCAACAAGGGCACTCCCTAGGTACCGCCTCGTAGTCCCAAATCATAAACAAATTCACAATATCTCATTTCCTTATCTCACCGCGGAAGCCTTCACAATTTATTTTAAAGAAAACATTTTTTCTGAAATAGAATCACGCGTTTTAGTCATCCTTATCACACCGCATGACTTCTAGTAGTTTTTCCTACTAGCCACTCGTATCAAGTCACCCTTATCTCACCGCATGCTTTTCAATACCCAGATCTTATACCACCGCATGAGACTCAATATCACAATATATCACAATTTGTACCTCAGGTGCTCAAATAATTTAACTTGCCAAAATAATTCAACAACAATATTTTTTCACAATAAAGAGCTCATGGCTCATGTCAAAATAATTCAACAATAATATTTTTTCACAATAAAGATCTCACGGCTCATGTCAAAATAATTCAACAATAATATTTTTCTACAATAAAGAGCTCACGGCTCATGTTAAAATAATTCAACAATAATATCTTTCCACAATAAAGAGCTCACGGCTCATGTCAAAATAATTCAACAATAATATGTTTCCACAATAAAGAGCTCACTGTTCCATCACAATGAGTACGAAAATATTACAAAAATATTCAGGAGTAAATAATTCAGGAAAATAATATTTCAAAATTTTTAATACGTTGCTTCAATATCAAGTTTAAAAATGTCAAATACTTCATATTAATAATATTTGATTTAAAGAAAATCAACCTTCAAATAATGCACAGAATAAAAGAAACCAAGTTCCAACTAAACAGATAAAACAATTAGCAAGAAAAGGTCAAGCAAATTTAAAATATAAACATTAAATCAATAATGAAGAATATAACAAAATGAAATAATTTAATTAATGCGCAACAATGATCTACACAATTTAAAACATAAACTTTCATATTTAGCTCGTGTACACACTCGTCACCTCGTGTACACGACTTTTCACACATTACAATTATCAATCCTAGGGGAATTTCTCCCACACAAGGTTAGACAAGTTATTTACCTTGACTTGCTCTAATTTAACCAAGTATTATGCTTTTTCCTCGATTTTCTGACTTCGATCGACTCGTATCTAGTCATAATTAATTCGATACAGTCAACAAAAATTATAGTAATCAATTTCATAAGAAAATATTACATTGTTTAATAAAATCCGAAATTAGCTCAAAATTTGCCCATGGGGGCCACATCTCGGAATCTGGCGAAACTTACAAAATCCGACAACCCATTCAATTACGAGTCCACCCATACAATTTTACCAAATTTCGATAACAACTCGACCTCCAAATCTTAAATTTTTGTTTTTGGATGATTTTGCAAAAATCTTGATTTTTCTTCCATAAATTCACGGATTCATGATGTAAATGAGTATGGAATCATGAAAGATAATCAATATAGGATAAGGAACACTTACCCCAATATTTTCCCGTGAAAATTGCCCAAGAAGCGTGCTCCAAAAATCCAAAAAGAAACGAAGAAAATGATCATTTTTGGTCCTTAAGTTTCTGCCCATCCGTCACTAAAAGTTCATTTTCCGTACCACCAGAACTTGCTTGCACCAGCCTTCCTTCAATTGATCATAACTTTATGTACAAATGTCCAAATGATGAATGGTTTAACTTTCTGGAAACTAGAATCAAACGACTACAATTTTCATGTTTCGAAACTTTTCCTATTCCTTATGAATTGCAAGATATAAGCTTCCAAAGTCGGCTCTACGCATCAGAAATGTCTGGCGAAACTGCTCTACCAGCCTTTATTCAATCTATCATAACTTTCTGTACAAATGTCCAAATAATGAATGGTTTAACTTTATGGAAACTAGAATCAAACGACTACAACTTTAATGTTTTAAAAATTTTCCAATTCTTTATGAATTACGAGATATAAGCTTCCAAAGTTGGCTCTACGCACCAAAAATTTCTGGCGAACTTTCTGCAACAGAAATTTCCAGCAACCCTCTTTGTCCGAAATCCATTCCGTTTACCTTCCAAAATCCACCCGAGACCCTCGGGACCTTAATCAATTATTCCAACATGTCCCAAAATACAATACGAACTTAATCGAGGCTTCAAACAACATCAAAATGAGGAATCGCACCTTAAATCAAAATCTATGAACTTTGAACTTTCAAATTCTATATCTTGTGCTGAAACACATCAAATCAATTCGGAATGACTTCAAATTTTGCACACAAGTCATAAATGACATAACAGACCTATTCCAATTTCCAGAATCGGATTCTGACCTCGATATCAAAAAGTCAATCCCCCGGTCAAACTTTCCAAAAATTTAACTTTTGGCATTTCAAGCCTAATTCCACTACGGACTTCCAAATAAAATTTTGATCATGCTCCTAATTCCAAAATCACCATACAGAGCTGTTGGAATCATCAAAATTCTATTCCGGTGTCGTTTGCACATAATTTGATATCCGGTCACTATTTGAACTTAAACTTTTAATTTTTTTATCAAAATTTCATATCTCGGGATAGGGACCTCGAAATTTGATTCCGGGCATACGCCTAAGTCCCAAATCATGATACGGATCTACCGAAACTGTCAAAATACTGTTCTGAGTCCATTTGCTAAAAATTATTGATCAAAGTCAACTCAGTTGAGTTTTAAAGCTCTAATTCACATTTTAATCCATTTTTCACCTGAAAACTTTTCAAAAATTTTTACGGATTGTGCACGCAAGTCGAGGAATGATAAATAGTATTTTTCGAGGTCTTAGAACACAAAATTAATTATTAAATTTAAAGATGACATTTTGGGTCATCACATTCTCCACCTCTAAAACAAACGTTCGTCCTCGAACGGAGTTAGAAAAAGTACCTGAGCTGGTGAATAAGTGTGGATAACAGCTGCGCATATCATGCTCAGTCTCCTAAGTCGCCTCTTCGACCGGATGAACCCTCCACTGAACCTTCACGGAAGCAATGTTCTTTGACCTGAGCTTTCGAACCTGCCTATCCAAAATAACCATTGGTTCCTCAACATAAGATAGATCCTTGTCCAACTAAACCGAACTGAAATCTAACACATGAGACGGATCGCCGTGATATTTCCGAAGCATGAAAACATGGAATACCGGATGAACTACAGAGAGACTAGGTGTTAATGCAAGTTTGTACGCCACCTATCCAACTCTCTCAAGAATCTCAAAAGGACCAATATACCTAGGGCTCAACTTGCCCTTCTTCCCAAACCTCATCACACCTTTCATAAGCAAAACCCGGAGCAATACCCGCTCACCAACCATGAATGAAACATCACGAATCTTTCAATCCGCATAACTCTTCTGTCTAGATTGGGCTGTAGGAAGTCGATCCTGAATCAACTTAACCTTTTCCAAGGCATCCTGAACCAAGTATATACCCAATAGTCTAGCCTCGCCCGGCTCGAACCAACTTACTGGGGACCGGCACCGCCTACCATACGAAGCATATCCTCCAGTATCTGAATAGTGCGTTCGGACTGCCAGTCCATCTGAGGGTGAAATGTTGTACTCAATTCTACCCGAGTACCCAACTCACGTTGTATTGCCCTCCAGAACCATGATGTAAACTGCGTACCCCGGTCAGAGATGATAGATACTGGTACGCCATGAAATCTGACAATCTCGCGAATATAGATTCGAGCCAACTACTCTGAAAAGTAAGTAGTAATCACAGGAATGAAATGAGCTGACTTGGTCAAACTATCCACAATCACCCAAACTGCATCGAACTTCCTCTGAGTCCGTGGGAGCCCAACAACGAAATCCATAGTGATCTGCTCCCATTTCCATTCAGGAATTTCCAACTTCTGAAGCAATCCACCCAGTCATTGATGCTCATATTTCACCTACTGACAATTTAGGCATCGAGCTACATATTCCACTATGTCTTTCTTCATCCTCCTCCACCAGTAAGTCCTGCTACATCTTCGCAGCACCCGGATGTATGGAGTACCGCGAACTGTGAGCCTCCTGGAGAATCAATTCACGCAAACCATCTACATTAGGCACACATAGCCTGGCATACATCTGTAATACACCGTCATCTCCAATTGTGACTTTCTTGGAATCACCGTGCTAAACTGTATCCTTAAGGACAAGCAAATGGGGGGTCATCATACTGACACTCCCTGATACGATCATAAAGAGAAGACTGAGAAACCACACAAGCCAAAACTCGGCTCGGCTCGAAAACATCCAGTCTATCAAACTGGTTGGCCAAGGCCTGAACATCCAAGGCTAAAGGCCTCTCTGCTACAGGTAAATATGCTAAGATGCCCAAACTCTCTGCTAAAAATCCGTTCATTTGCACCGAGGTCATTTGCACATAATTTGACATCCGGTCACTATTTGAACTTAAACTTTTAATTTTTTAACAAAATTTTATATCTCGGGCTAGGGACCTCAGAATTTGATTCCGGGCATACGCCTAAGTCCCAAATCACGATACGGATCTACCGAAACTGTCAAAACACTGATCCGAGTCCGTTTACTAAAAATTGTTGACTAAAGTCAACTCAGTTGAGTTTTAAAGCTCTAATTCACATTTTAATCCATTTTTCACCTATAAACTTTCCAGAAAATTTTACGGACTGCGCATGCAAGTCGAGGAATGATAAATAGTATTTTTCGAGGTCTTAGAACACAAAATTAATTATTAAATTTAAATATGACATTTTGGGTCATCACAACTGTGTTGTTTCTTTTATTTTTACCCCTGTTGTGAGCTATTTGAGCCATGTTTGAGGTTGCATAGAGGTTAATCTGCTGATTTTACCTAATAGTTGCTATGTTGTGAGGTATTTGCCTGATTTGAGTTATGATGTCACACTTGCACATGCATACACCTTAGCAGGTCACTGATACCAGTTCGGAAGTATGAATTTGATGTTCTTTGATCATGTACATGTATTCTTGCATATCTGCTTTATGTGTGATATGGATTGGACAGGTAGCCCGTGACCATGCCGGACGAATTGTGATATTATGCATGTGACCACGCCTGGCAGATTGTCATATTGAACATGTGACCACGCCGAGCGGATATGATTATTCCACTTGACCACATCGTGGGAAGTGTGGATATGGATCTATCTACTTAGGGTCACCCTCTCATGTGTCTTCTTGATGGCGTACATGCAGATTGTGAGAAACCGACGAGTTTCTAGTTGATGTGAGCTCTGGGAGAGCTGGTTATTGGTTTGGTTTGATTACTAAGATTCTGATGTAGGCTTGAGAGCTGTGATGTTTTCTATTTGGATCGGGTTTGTCACAACCCCAAATTTCCCTCGGATGTCGTGATGGCACCTAGTCTTTAGGACTAGGTAATCCTAACACGTACTGAAATAAATGGCAAGATCTAACCAACAACTATTAAATATGAAATAGAAATTTCTATATAAACCAAAAAATCCCAAAACCGGTAGTACAAGTCATAAGCTCTACTGAATTTACCAGAAAATCTCTAAATACAATTGTTCTAGAATAGAAATTAACAGTACAGAGCAAAATTTCAGAAGGTGACCCTGAGGCCTGCGAATGCGACAACAGGTATACCTTGAGTCTCCACAATAATGCTCGATCAACTAGCTAATAATCAACAAACTCTGAGGTACCTAGATCTGCACAAAAATCTGCAGAAAGCGTAGCATGAGTACACCGCGGCAGTACCCAGTAAGTATCAAGACTAACCTCGGTGGAGTAGTGACGAGGGACAGTCAAGACGCCTACTGGACTTAATAACTTGTACAAGTATAAATGTGAAACTAACAGGGAACAATATCATTATAAAGCTAACCATGGTAGAAATAACAAAATAATACTCATAATAGGAAACTAGAAACAACGATTAGCAACATGGAACAAGAAGGTAATACGTCGTAGAGTAAGTTGAACACAGTTTAAGTCCGGTGAAACCAAATAAAGGAAAGCAAGTAATAACTCAATAAGAACAACCGCTTTCACACAAGATTTATTTAAGAATTTCCCCGAGGTACCAAACCTTACATTCACAAATCACGGGTCCTAAATCACGAACCCAAATCACTTGGAATCTTGTGACCACATTACAAATTTCAATCGCACGGACAACTCACGTGCCAATACCATTAATACCTCATATCTGGAACGGACAATTCATGTGCTAAGGGAGTGTCAATATCTCATATCTGCACGGACAACTCACGCGCCAACAACAACAATAACTCATAACCGCACGAACAACTCACGTGCCAATCGTACAACTCTCACCCAGAAGGCAAGTATACGAGAATATATGTAAATGATCAATATACATCAGGGTTCATCTTCTCAAACCTATATGGGTGATTAATTATCTGTATGCTTGTGCAAGTGTTCTATCACAATTCGAGTCAACATGTAAGAGTAGAGACAACGAATGGCACATAGGAACAACACAACAAGACGTAAAATGCATAACTCACACAAAGTAGGCACACCACTACACAAATATTATCAATAACAATGCCCCAAGGCCATCACAAGTCATCACAAATCATCCCCGACATAGCCCACCTTATCTCACCATGTGCGCAACAATAAAGTAAATGCCAGCCTTGTCTCGCAGCATGTGCATAAAAGTATTCCCACCATATCTCGCCACATGTGCAAACCCATATATATATATATATATATATATATATAGCCCGCCTTATCATGTCGTATGTGCAAATATCAATAATAACAATAGCACGGACAACTCACGTGCGAACACCCCAACAATCCTCTCAACAATACCATGCGTGCCAAAACATAATAACATAATAAAATAAGTTTCACCACATGTGCCCATATGCCACAACTTTTCCTTAAAACAATTTCAATACCACAACTACGCATAGCCCTCGGCTCAACAACACTGAGCACAACAGCAACAACAACAATAACATGAGAGTATGGCAAGTAAATCAACACAAGAACTTCAAAACACAAAGAAACGGAAGAACGCGCTCACAATGAAGGACACAACATAAAATAATGGTTTCAGCAAGAATAACTCAACAAGGGGAGAGATAATGTGAAACAATGATCCCACATAAGTACAACTTGACGATAAGATAGATAGCATGAATCAATGACTCCAAATAAGGATAAGTCAATAATGAAAGGGATAGCAAAACTTCAGTTAAGGTTAGACAATTACTAGAAAAGACAACGATAACTTCAATTAAGGTTAAGCAATTACGGGAAAAGATAACAACAACTTTAATTAAGGTTAAACAATTATGGAAAATACAACATGGCAATAAAAGAGGCGACAACTTCAATTAAGGCACATAAGAGTTTGTAAGCAACAAGGGTAGAACATGAATCAATCAACTCCAAATAAGACACATAAGGGTAAATTTAGTAAATGGAGAATTTATCATTACAAGACAAATTCATTTTTTTTAATGGACATAATGAACCTAAGAACCTAAAACGGTCAAATTCCCACAAATAAGCTCGAGTACGTACTCGTCACCTCGCGTACACGGCCTTCACATGACACAGTTAGCACAATGACTCAAATCCTAAGGGGTATTAACCCCCCCCCCCCCAAAGTTAGGCAAGATACTTGCCTCAAAGAAGCTAGACCGATACTCTAAAATGACCTTCTCGTGTGAAACAACCTCCGGACGGCTCTCTAGCCAAAATAACTTCATCTCATAAATAAAAATCATAGGAAACAAATTTGGATAATAAAGCTTCAATCTTTAACAAAAACTAAAAGGTCAACCCCCGGGATCACACCTCGGAACCCAATCAAATTCATAAAATCCAAACACCCATTCCGATACGAGTCCAACTATACCAAATTTATCTAATTTCGAGATCCATTCGTCCTTTAAATCATCAAAGTTTAGTCTAAGAGGTTTTTCACAATTTGTCTCAAAATTTCCAACTTAAATCACTAATTAAATGATGAAAATAACAATGGATTCATGAAATATAATAAGATTCGGATAAAGAACACTTACCCCAATGAATTGCTTGAAAAACCTACAATCAATCGTCACTTACCGAGCTACATAGGTCCAAAAATGAGTAATGAAACAAAACCCTCGAATATATGCTTCTGTCCAGGCTTTTTCGCATTTGCGGACAGAAACACCACACCTACGGCCTCACATTTGCAAGAAAGTGCTCGCATTTGCGAACCTAGATTACCAGACTAAGATCCGTATCTGCGGAAAAATCAGTCGCACTTGTGACAGCACAGAAGTGCCAAAAAAACTGCAGAAATGAACCCCTGTGCATTTGTGATCCCTGAGCCGCAGAAGCGGCCATCGCACCTGCGTGCAAAACTTCGCAGAAGCGAAGCTTTCGCCCAGGCCTTAACGTCGCAGAAGTGGAGCCGCACCTGTACTCCAAAATTCACAGGTGTGAAGCACTGGAACCAGACTTGCCCTAAAGCATGAAAATGATCTGAAGCTCGTCTGAAACACACCGGGTTTCCCGTCTAAATATACAAACAAGTTAAATAACATAATACAGACCTGCTCGAGGTTTCACATCACATCAAACAACATCAAAATCATGAATCGCGCCTCAAATTGAACTTAATGATCTTTGAATCTTCCAACTTACAAAACTTGTGCCAAAACGTATCAAATCAACCTGGAATGAACCTAAATTTTGTACACAAGTCCCAAATGACATAACAAAGCTATTCCAATTCCCGTAACCAAAATACGAACCCGATATCATCAAATTCAACTCTCGGTCAAACCTTTCAATCTTCAACTTTCTAATTTTCGCCAAAATGCATCAAATTAACCTACGGGGCTCAAAATCCAAATCCGCACACAGGCCATTATGGCTCGAGAGGTTGAGAGGGTGTGCGTCAATGTAGCTAAGAGCAGGTTATGAGAGATAAGCGGTTTAGGTATTCTGAAGAGTTCAGAGGTGCTACGTCTGGGGAAAGAGGCCAGTTCGTGAGAGGGAAGTCCAGCAGGCCCCCATATCCAGCACCACCACCTCCTCTGGGTCCTCCAGTGCTACCTTATTTCAGTGCTATGCTAGAAAGTTCTTATCGCCCACCGGCTATTCAGGGTTCTTCTAGTAGGTATTCAGGTCACCAGGGTCAGATTCTTAGTCAGCAGCCCATCGCACCTAAGAGTTGTTACGAGTACGGGGATCCCAGTCACATGCAAAGATTTTGCCCCAGGCTTCTGGGTAGACCAGTGCAGCATGGACAACAATATATGATTACCGCACCAATTTCTCCACCAGTCGTCCGACCACCAAGAGGTGGAGGATAGGTGGGTAGGGGCCATCCTAGAGGTGGAGGTCAGCCAGGCGAAGGCCAGCCAGTTGGCGCTCCAGTTTGGTTCTATGCTTTTCCGGCCAGACCAGATGCAGAGGCCTCAGATGTTGTGATTACAGGTATTATTTTTGTTTGCGGCAAAGATGCCTCCGTATTATTTGATCCAGGATCTATATATTCCTATGTGTCATCTCTATTTGCTCATTTCCTGGGTATTTCTCGTGAGTCCTTGAGTACTCATGTATATGTGTCCACTCCTGTGGGCTATTCTGTTATTATGAATCGGATCTACCGGTCCTGTATTATTACATTCTGTGGTTATGAAACTAGAGCAGATCTTCTACTGCTTGAGATGACCGACTTTGAAATCATCCTGGGCATGGACTGGTTATCTCCATATCACACCATCCTAGATTGCCATGCCAAGACTGTTACCTTGGCTATTCCAGCATTGCCTAGGCCGGAGTGTAAGGGTTCATCTGTTAGTGTATCTGATTGGGTTATTTATTTTATAGAGGTTCGACACATGGTTGAGAAGAGTTGTTTAGCTTATCTAGCCTATGTTCGGGATACTACTGTAGAGACTCCGACTATTGATTCAGTGTCTGTAGTTCAGGAGTTCTTCGATGTATTTACTTCAGATCTTCCAGGCATGCCACCAGATCGTGATATTGATTTCTGTATTGACTTGGCTCCAGATACCCAGCCTATATCTATCCCACCGTATCGCATGGCTCCGAAAGAATTGAAAGAACAGCTTGAGGAGTTACTAGCCAAAGGGTTCGTCAGACCGAGTGTATCGCCTTGGGGTGCAAAGGTATTATTTGTGAAGAAGAAGGATGGTACTATGCGGATGTGTATCAATTATCGACAATTGAACAAAGTCACTATTAAAAACAAGTACCCGCTACCGCGTATTGATGATCTATTCGACCAGTTGCGGGGTGCTAGGGTGTTTTCTAAGATCGACTAGAGGTCGGGGTACCATCAGTTAAAGATTCGGTAGTCGGATCTTCCGAAGACTGCTTTCCGGACTAGATATTGTCATTATGAGTTTCTAGTAGTGTCCTTCCGTTTAACTAACGCCCCAACAACGTTTATGGATTTGATGAATAGGGTATTCATTCCATATATTGATTCGTTTTTCATTGTTTTCATTGATGACATCTTGATCTACTCGCGCAGTAAGGAGGATCACGAGCAGCATATGAGAGTGGTGCTTCAGATGCTGTGGGAACAAAAGCTATATTCTAAGTTCTCTAAATGTGAGTTTTGGCTAGAGTCTGTAGCATTTTTGGGGCATATTGTATCGGGCGAGGGCATTAAAGTTGATCCCAAAAAGAGTAAGGCAGTTCAGAATTGGCATCATCCCACTTCGACGACTGAGATCAGGAGTTTCCTAGGTTTAGTAGGTTATTATCATTGATTTGTGGAGGGTAATTCATATATTGCAACACCTTTGACCAAATTAACCCAGAAGGGTACTCTGTTCTGATGGTCCGATGATTGTGAGGCGAGCTTTCAGAAGCTCAAGACAACATTGACCACAACACCAGTGTTAGTGTTGCATGTCGGTTCGGGGATGTATACAGTGTATTGTAATGCTTCACGTGTTGGCTTGGGTAATGTATTGATACAGGAAGGGTGAGTTATTGCATATGCTTCACGTCAGCTGAAGCACCACGAGAAGAATTATTTGGTACATGATTTGGAGTTGGCTGCGATTGTTCACGCTCTTAAGATTTAGAGACATTATCTTTATGGGGTGTCTTGTGAGGTTTACACTGACCATCGCAACTTGCAGTATTTGTTCAAGTAGAGGGACCTAAATTTGAGACAGCGCAGATGGCTTGAGTTACTAAAAGATTATGATATTACTATCTTGTATCATCCGAGCAAAGCAAATGTAGTTGTAGACGCCTTGAGTAGAAAGGCGGAGAGTATGGGTAGTTTGTCTTTCATTTCAGTAGAGGAGAGGCTATTAGATTTGGATATTCAATCCTTGGCTAACCGACTTGTGAGGTTGGACATTTCAGAGCCCAGTCGAGTTCTTGCATGTGTCGTAGCTTAGTCTTTACTATTTGAGCAGATCAAGGCTCGCCAGTATGATGATCCACACTTAATGGTTCTTCGAGAAATAATACTACGGGGTGGTGCCAAGAAAGTTGCTATTGGCGCGGATGATGTTCTGCGACTCCAGGATCGTCTATGTGTTCTTAATGTGGATGGACTGAGGAAAAAGATCCTAGAGGAAGCACATAGTTCTCGGTATTCTATTCATCCAGGTTTTACAAAGATGTATCGTGACTTGAGGCAGCATTATTGGTGGCAATGAATGAAAAAGGACATAGTTCAGTATGTAGCTAGGTGTCTAAATTGTCAGCAAGTTAAATATGAGCACCAGAGGCCAGGTGGCCTACTTCAGAAGATGACTATAATAGAGTGAAAATGGGAACGCATTACTATGGACTTTGTAGTTGGGTTGACGCGTACCTTGCGGAAGTTTGATGCAGTTTGGGTGATTGTTGATAGGTTGACCAAGTCGGCACACTTTATTCCGGTTGTGACTACGTATACTTCAAAGAGGTTGGCCCAGATTTATATTCAGGAGATAGTTCGGTTGCACGGTGTGCCAATTTCCATCATATCAGATAGAGGCCCTCAGTTTACTTCACATTTCTGGAGAGTAGTACAGAGTGAATTGGGGACCCGTGTAGAGCTCAGCACAGCCTTTCATCCGCAGACCGACGGGCAGTCAGAGCGGACAATTAAGATTTTGGAGGATATGCTCAGGGCATGTGTAATTGACTTTGGAGGTCAATGGGGTCGTTTCTTGCCTTTGTCCGAGTTTGCTTATAATAACAGTTACCAATCCAGCATCGAGATGGCTCCATTTGAGAATTTATATGGTCGGCGATGTCGTTCGTCCATAGGATGGTTTGAGCCCGGTGAGGCTAAGTTATATGGTACTGATTTGGTGAAAGATGACTTGGAGAAGGTAAAGTTGATCCAGGAGCGACTTCGTACAGCACAATCCAGACAGAAGAGTTACGCAGATCAGAAAGCATGTGATTTATCATTTATGGTGGGCTAAAAAGTTCTCTTAAAAGTTTCGCCGATGAAGGGAATCATGAGGTTTGGGAAAAGGGGGAAATTGAACCCAAGGTTTATAGGCCCATTTGAGGTGTTGAGACGAGTTGGGGAGGTTGCTTATAAGCTTGCCTTGCCTCCCAATCTATCAGGAGTTCATCCGGTTTTCCATGTATCTATGTGATGTGTGGCTATAATTCCACAGTTTCGTACATTATGTGACTTGCATTTTACATGCTTTAATGATAAATTACACTTTATTTGTACATAATGGAGTCTATTTTATGTGTAGGTGAATTGGAGATGAAAGTAGAGAAAAAGGGATACTTAAACGTTGAAAGTGTGCTCGAGAACAGTGAAAAGGAGAGACCTGGCGAGGTCAGCCAAAGGCCAGGCTGGACCAGGCTTTAGCCTGGCGAGGCCAGCTAAATTCCAGGCGTTAGGCTGGCGACGCTAGGCCTGAGGCCAGGTCTAATCCGAGTTTTGAAGACTTAATTCATTCCGGGTTTGACTAGGACTCGGCCCACACGTTTAGAGTTTCTTCTACACATATAAATAGACCTAAAATACCACTTGGAGAGAACGTTTTTCAGCAGCCAGAGGCAAGGAGAGCTGGTGGAATCACCTCTTAAGAGTTAGAATCATCTATTTCTACATCTTTTCATCTTTACTCTGTATTTTAATTATGCAAAATATTTGGGATATTGTTACTATGAGTATGAGTAGCTAAATTCCTAATCTAGGGTTTTGATGGAACCTATTGAAGGATGATTTTCTTGTTACGTTAATATAGATTTGCCGTAGTATTTTCTCTATTTGTTCAACTATATTATTCTTGTGGTTGATTGAAGGGCCCTCAATTAGCTGTGCCTATTTAGTATGTATTACTCGGGAGAGAGTGCATATTTAGGTAGTTGTTGAACAACATCACTCCTAAACGTATATGAGGGATCAGTATGGAGGTTTAAAGGTGGGATTAGGGATAACGAAACCTTGGTGCGATCTGAGTGAGCTGTACTTAATGCCAGCTAGGGTAATTCGGGAGAATATGTCTAGTATATTATGGTAATTACTCGGGAGAGAGTTATGACAGTTAGAGTCCTCATGATCGGTAGAGAAGACTTAGGCAAATTTATAGGAAACGTAGCGGAAAAATTCCGACAATTGGGGAAATTATAACTCTAGACCTCCTTAGTCTTGTATAGAATTTCATCCATGTTAGTTGATAATTTTACTGCTTTATAATATTTGCTAGTTAATTAGTAGAAATAAAAATCAAATCTTTATAACTAGAAAATTATTTGAACTTGTGTTTCTTTGCAATATTGAACAGTTGTGGCTAAGCCTTAGTTCTCTGTGGGATTCGACTCCGAACTTGTAAACCGGATTATATTTGCAACGACCGCTTAGTCCTTTTTATAAGGCATAGTTGGGCGTGATCACTATGCTCTGGAAGTATCAGGCCGACCTATCACATGTGTTAGACTTCAGCACAGTTTAACTAGATAATAGTTTGGGCTATGAAGAAGAACCAGTTGCCATTGTTGATAAATAGGTTCGCCAGTTGAGGTCCAAGAGGATTTCTGCAGTAAAAGTCCAGTGGAGGGGTCAACCAGTCAAGGAAGCAACTTGGGAGTCCGAGAAAAACATGCGGAGCAGATATCCACACTTATTCATCACTCCAGGTACAATTCTAAACTCGTTCGAGGATGAACGTTTGTTTAAGAGGTGGAGAATATAATGACCCAAATGGTCATTTTGACTTTTAGAACCTCATTCCCCTAAATAAAACTCCTTGTATGTGCTTTTATTAATATATGACTTGCGGGGATGATTGGTTCAGGATTTGGAAGTGTTTGGGTTGAAATCGGAATACTTGGTTCCTTAAGTTGGCCTTAAAATGCTAAGTTTGACTTCGCTCAACATTTTGAGAAAATGACCCTGGAATCGGGATTTGACGGTTCCAATAGCTCCGTATGGTGATTTTGGACTTAGGAGCGTGTTCGTAATTTTATTTGGAAGTCCGTAGTTAAATTAGGCTTGAAATTACTAAAACAAGAATTTAAGTTTGGAAGTTTGACCGGGGAGTTGACTTTTTGATATCGGGGTTGGAATCCAGTTTCGAAAATTTTCATAGCTCAGTTATGTCATTTATGACTTATGTGCAAAATTTGAGGTTAATCGGACTTGATTTGATAGGTTTCGGTACCGAATGTAGAAGTTGGAAATTTTAAGTCTCATTAAGTTTGAATTGAAGTATGCTTCGTGGTTTTAGCGTTGTTTGATGAGATTTGAGATTTCGACTAAGTTCGTATGATATTTTAGGATTTGTTGGTATATTTGGTTGAGGTCTCGAGGGGATAGGGTGAGTTTCGGAGGGGACGGATCATTTTTGGCCTTTGGGAGATTGCTGATAGCTGCTGGTATTTTTCTTCTGATTTCCTTATACACGATCGTGTAAGTTTGTCTGCGATCGCATAGTGTAATTTGGCAGAGGTAACTTTGTTCTACGCGGTCGCGTGAGATATTTTACGATCGCGTAGGCTTAGTTGAGGCAGTGTTGATTTTATTCTTCGTGATCGCATAAGGTCAACTGTGATTGTGTAGGTTGGGCCAGTATGTGCATCGCGATCGCGTGGCATTGTTTGCGATCGCGTAGGGGGAACTTAAGAGGAAGTTGGGCCACGTGTTTGCTCTATGCGATCGCGTAGAGTTGGAATCTTGTGCATCGGGATCGCGTGGCATTGTTTGCGATCGCGTAGGGTTAATTTGGGCAGTGGGAGAATTGTACATCGCAATCGCGTAGAAGAAATCACTGGGCAGAGAGTTTAAGTTCTGAAACTGGGACCCATTTTTACCGATTTGGAGCTCGGATTGAGGCAATATTTGGGAGATTTTCAGAGAAAATAATGGGGTAAGTATTCTTAACTCAATATTAGTTAAATTACCCGAATCCATCACTGTTTTTATCATTTAATTGGTGAATTAAGTTGGAAAGGTTTGAAAACCTTCTTGGATAAATTTGAGGATTTTAGGGCCGAATTGTTATCGGAATTTAGTAATTTTGGTATGGGTAGACTCGTGGTTGAATGCGCGTTCATATTTCAGAACTTTTGTTGGATTCCGAGACGTGGGTCCCACGGACGGTTTTTTAATTAATTTCGGATTTTTATTTTAAAATATAGTATTTTCTCATGAAATTGATTCCTATAATTTTTAGTGAGTGTATCGAATTATTTTAGCTAGATTTGAGCCATGCAGAGTTGGATAATCGAGGAAAAGGTCTACTAGTAGATTAAATTGGAGCAAGTTGAGGTAAGTCTCTTGTGTAATCTTGTGAGGGAAAATTTACCTCAGAGATGATTAAATTAATAATTGTTGCTAATTGTGGGGGCTACGTACGCACGAGGTGACGAGAGTCCGTACGTAGCTACTATTTATGCTAAAGTCCGGGTAGTTTAGGACTCAAATCATGAATTACGTGTGTAAATTGTATCATTTATTTAATTAAATTATTTGAATTATTTTGTAAATTGTTAGAAAAAGATAATAAAGAAGGGAAATCTCATATACTTAATTTTGTGTTTAAATTAATTAATTGTTAAAAAAAATTGGTCATCCTCTTGAATTACTTATAATAAATATACTCTCCTTCCGGAGGTATATAAGAAAATGTCCGCCTTTCTTGTGGAGCGGACCGAACGCCTCGGTAGTATAGATGCATCTATGGATCACGCCGCACGTCCCTCAGCAGTGTACACGACACTCTGTATCGATCTGTACGACCTCGGCAGAAATTGTGCCTAATAATAATAATTACACGATACCTTGATATTTTAATAGCAGCTTGTGATGTTAAATAAATAAATTGGAAATTATCGCATTTGAAGGAATTTAATTATTTCTGCTGGTTAAAAAAAGTTATTGTTAATTCTATAAATCATGTTGATTTAAATATTCCTATTTCTATTTTATTCATTATTATTGACCCTTAGTGAGTGTCAAAGTCGACCTCTCGTCTCTACCTCTTTGAGATTAGGCTTGATACTTACTGGGTACATGTTATTTACGTACTCATGCTACACTTGCTGCACTTTTTGTACAGGACCTGAGACAGGTGCTATCGTTGGACCTATCGGCAAGCACCCGCGTTATCCAGAGGCTTAGTGGTGAGCTGTTTCTGAGCCGTTCGGCAACAGCTAGTGCCTCTTTTGAGAATTTTATTTTGTCTATTTCATTTCATACATTATTTATAATTTTTATATAATCTACTAGATGATCATAAACTTGTGACACCAGGTCTTGGCACACACACTAGTAAAATTTATTTTTGGATTTAATCATGTTCCTAGATTTTAATTTACTAGATCTTTTCATATTGTCTAAATTCCTGCAAGTAAGAAGGGTTTAATTACTCGGTTAATTTTAAAACAATTAAATATGTATTTAAATTGCTAGTTGGCTTGCCTAGCTGTAGTGTTGGGTGCCATCACGATCTTTAGGTGAAATTGGCTCGTGACATGACTCAAAAATAAAACTACACAGTTGAAACAAATAGCATTGTATCTAAAAAAAAAATACAAGAAATATACAGTTGATAGTCCATTATTTTAGCTATAACTTTTTAATTTGGCTAAAATAATGGAGTTTCAACCAATTCGTTTTTTATAAATTTGATCCCCCCACCCCCCCCCCCCCAAAAAAAAAGAAATACAAAATCAAAATAAATAGACATTGTATTTATGGTAAAAATTAAAAAAGAAAATAAAGTACGAGGTAAATATGTACTGTAAATTGAAATGAAGCAAGAAAAAAAAACAACAAATAAATCATTATACATCACAATGTGTCAATTAACGGTTGAAAAATGGCCCATTTGAAGAGAGGTATTCACGGTCTTTGCCACATCAACATTTAAGAGGGTAACATATCATATAGCCAAGTTCAGGGGATAACTAAGACTACAAATAGTTTAGAGGTGTAAATGATATTTTGTGCAAAAGTTTATAGTTTTTTAGGTATTCACTACCCTAAAAAAACTCATAACCCTATAATTTTAGCTCATGACTTGCAAGCAATTGTTTTTCATGTTAACCAAGCCTATATTGTTTTTTAAAAGGTTATAATATATATTTCTATTTGAAGGCTATTCTTCTAGATTTTAGCTCATGACTTGCAGGTAGATGTTTTTCATGTTAACCAGGCCTATATTTTTTTTAAAAAGGTTATAATATATATTTCTATTTGAAGGCTATTCTTCTAGATTTTTGAGATGCAACGTTGTTAATAATGTTTTTATAATCAAAATTTTCAAATAATTTCTTTTCAACTAATATTTTCACGACCCCAATTTACCCTCCGTAGGATGTCGTGATGGCACCTAGTCTCTAAGACTAGGTAAGACTAACAAATTTACGGAATAACATAATATAAAACTGAAGCCCAATTCTCAACACATAAAATAAATATAAAAATATAATTCAATAATTATAACTCCCAAAATCCGGTGGAAATAAGTCACAAGCTTCTAAGAACAAATATTAAGTGTCTCTATACATCAGAGTCTAAAGAGAATAAGGAAAAACAACATAGTAAAGATAGAGGGGGACTCTGAGGTCTGCGGACGCTGGCAGATATACTTTGAAGTCTCCACGTGCGGTCCAACTCACTGGTATCTGGTCTGGTGGGAAGAGCCTGGATCTGCACAAAGAGATGTGCCGAAGTGTAGTATGAGTACACGAATTATTATTTATATTGCAGAGGGTGATCCTTTAGGCTAAAAAACTTAGGACTCCCCATTTATCTTTGAATCAAGTGTTTGTATTTACTCTAAGTCTTTGATAATCAAACTTCCCAAACTTCTTATTTTCTTTGTCTTTGTTTATCTGACTAATCCATATAATTCAAGTTCGGCCGGTACTCACAGTTGTGGATCTCGAAGAGTGCATAAAAAGAAAAAAAATAAAGAAGGAGTCAAAAATGAGATTGACATAAGTTATGATAAAATAACAATAATATGATTTGAGCAAAAATAAATGAATAGAAAAAGAGAAAAAAGAAAAAGAAAATAAGAAGAAAACGAGAAAAAAGAAAAGGAGAAAAGAAAGAAAAGAAGCATAGAAATAAAAAAGAATTGGAGAAAAAATAGAAAAATCCCCCAAAAAATACTATGGGTAGGAAATATAATTAGTTTGATGGGTAGAAAAATAAATGGGTAGATAAGGGTAAATAGCTTTATTTTTGTGGGTAGCTATATTGTCGCGCCCCTTTTTTTTTTCTAACGAAATCGGGCCTCAACGTCGTGACAAATCTTTTAAAGGAGGTGTTAAAAGAGGAGAGTCGCCACCTAACGGTTTAAGGTGCGTTAGGGCACCTATTTGCATATGACTCGGGTTTGACTAGTTTGCATCACCAAAGATCGGGTAAGGGATCGAAATTACCTCGAAGAGAAGGTGTTGAGACGTCTGTACTTATCTTCGAGAGGCTACAGAACTATTAGGACAATCTCACTTCTTTCATTCCTATCGTGCGAGCTTATTGATCTTGGAGTTTGAACTTTTATCATTCCATTTTCTCACAGATGGTGAGGACACGAGCTACAGTTATAGACGACGCTACTCCTGGAGCAAGTATCGCTAGAGGCAGAGGCATAAGTCGACAAGGAGTAAGTGTCGCTGCCAGATCACCTACCAGAGCAGCAGTTGAGGAGCCGCCAGTAGTTCCAGTTAGGGAGCAGGTACCGGAGGCGCCTATTATTACCCCCGGACTACAGGAGACCTTAGCACAGTTCCTGAGCATGTTTGGTACATTGGCTCAGGCGGGGTTGATTTCGGTTGCACCAGCTACTTCATAGACCGGGGGAGGTACCTAGACTCCTACCGCCCACATCCCAGAGCAGCGAGTTCATGTTGGTCAGGTTCCAGGTGTCATGGAGACACAGCCTGTGGTTCCAGTTCAGCCCGTGGTCAGGGCAGCAGCATCTGAGGAAGAGCAGCTTAGACTTGCAAGGTTCAAGAAATATGACCCTCCTACATTCAGTGATTTGGCTTCAGAGAGTGCACAGGGTTTTCTAGAAGAGTATCACCGCATTCTCCGTACTATGGGTATTGTGGAGATGAGCGGGGTTGATTTTACTACGTTCCAGCTCGGGGGAGCGGCTTACCAGTGGTGGCGGGCATATGAGTTGGGTAGCTCAGCCGAGTTAGCTTCACTTACATGGGTTCAGTTTTCAGAGATGTTCCTGAGAGAGTTTGTACCTCAGTCCCTTCGAGATGAATGGCGCGCGGAGTTTGAGCAGTTGTGCCAGGGCACTATGTCAGTGTCAGAGTATGCCGTGAGATTCAGTGATTTGGCCAGGCATGCACCTGCTTTGGTCGCCACAGTTAGAGAGCGTGTCCGTAGATTGATTAAGGGACTCAGACATGATATTCAGTTCAGCATGGCTCGGGAGTTAGAGTCGGATGTTTCATTTCAGCAAGTGGTAGGGATCGCTCGCCGTGTAGAGGGCATGTGGGATCAGGAGAGAGAGGACATGCAAGGCCATAAGAAAGAGTAAATGCGAGGTCAGGAGAGAGAGTACAGGGAGGTGAGGAGGCCTCGTAGACTGGAGAGATATACTCGTCCTTATTTTGGAGGCAGGGTATGACATGGTAGAGGTTTTGTGGGTCAGCCAGTTCAGTTTGCACTTCAGGCTTCGCACAGTGTTTCAGGTGCTCATGGGTCTCAGAGTACCCACAGTTCCCACAACCACATTAGCAGAGAGGTTACTTCGAGTGTGGAGATACCAGCCATAGGGTGAGAGATTGTCCTAGACTCCGGATAGGTGTGTCACAGTGGAGTATTCAGGCGAGTAGAGGGAGTCCAAGAGGGGAAGGCCCGGCCCGTTGATGTGTTTCATATAGTAGGCTTGAGGTCACTGCGCCAGATGATGTCATACATATATGCTTTTAATTTGTTACAAAGGGGCACTATTCGTATTTGATTCTGTTTTGCTTATTGGGACGCGTTCCCCTATTTGTTGTTCCACCTATGGGTGAGTTCATGACTCAGTATTCTGTATATGTGTTTGCCCTGTTGGGAGACTCTATGAGCGGTCGCCCGTGTCTATCATTTGTTTCTATTCATTATTGAAAGTTACGAGACTATAAGTGAATTCACGTTTTCCATTATGGTAGGTTTGATGTGATTCCTGAGTAAATTGGTTATAATTTGTGATTTGATATTCTACCGGGGTGAGAATTTAACAAGTGTTGAGATTCTATTGGCAGAATTGAGTTAGTGGAGGATTTCCATTGGCATGATGTGTATTCGACTTGTGATTCAGAGTTGAGGGCGAGACCCTCACGACTCCATGTGATTTGATATGTTTGAGCCGGGCTGTGTGCCGCGGTGGAGGGTGATACCCGGATGAGATCCTTATGATTTGTTCATGTACTTTGATTTTTTCCTTTTGAATTGACTCTTAGTATGATACTGTTAGAGAGTTGAGCCCGTCGGGCTTGTTTGATATTTCCCTTATGTGTTTATCTTTACATATTCAGTCATTTTCATTCTATGCTTCTCGAGTTTTAGCTTGCGGGGTGTGTACCCGATGGTGTTAGTTGGAACTTGTTGATTCGGGAGTATAGTTATGAGGTCTTCGTGTTTCTTGCATCATTGTTAGCATTTTGGAGGTTTGAAATGGGTTACTAACGGATATGGGTATAATTGCCGGTGTTGGTTTTGATTTCGGGCAGCTATTGTGATAAAAAATGTTATTATGGGCCTATATGTGGTGTGTCTTGTTGTGTGGTCATACCTTTTGGGTGTAGGCATGAATTGTTACCGCTGGTTGAGACTGATATCGGTTATGGATTTAGAATCAGATCTTTTGAAGATAAATGGAAGGTGAGAATTTTTGACTCTAAGGCTTATCGGTGTTGGCAGAAAGGATGAATTACAGTTGGGATGGTGTCGTCAGGCTTATGTGTATTGGGGTGACGTGAAGTCACCCGTGGGTGTATGTTGGATATGTACTTTCAGTGATTCGAAGACTTCGAGGCGATTCTTAGCACGTTCGAGGATGAACGTTTGTTTAAGAGGGGAAGGATGTAACGACCCGACCGGTCATTTTGAGAATTTAAGTCTCGTTCGGCGGCATAAGTCCCTGAGAAGCTTCATATTATGTGTATTGACTTGCGTGTGTGGTTGAATTCGGTTACCGAATGTTTCGGAGTGATTTGGGATGCTTAGTCCCTAAAACGGAAGCTTAAGTCTTAAGATTATGACCGTAGTCGGAACTATGTGAAGACGACTCCGAAATGGAGTTCTGTCTGTTCCATTAGCTCCATTGGGTGATTTTGGACTTAGGAGCGTGTCCGGACTGTAAATCCGAGGTCTGCAGTTAATTTAGGCTTGAAATGGCGAAAGTTGAATTTTTGGAGATTTGGACCGGAAGTGGACTTTTTGATATCGGGATCGGAATGCGATTCCGAGAGTTGGAACAACTCCGTTATGTTATTTGGGACTTGCCTGCAAAATTTGACGTCATTCCGGGTTGATTTGATAGGTTTCGGCATGAGTTTTTGAAGTTGAAAGATTTGAAAATTATAAGTTCGATTCATGGTGTGATGCATAGTTTCATCATTAGTAGATGTGATTTGAGGGCTCGACTAAGTTCGTATGGTGTTTTAGGATTGGTTGGTATGTTTGGTTGACGTCCCGGGGGCCTCGGGTGAGTTTCGGGTGCTTAACGGATTAAAAGTTGATTTGTGTTACTGCTAAGCCTTCAGGCTTCTGGTATTTTTGCACCTGCAGTGAAGAGACTGCATGTGCGAGTGCGCACGTGCGGAGAGGCAAGTGCAGAAGCGGAAAAGTGGAGGAGTGCCAGTGGTCACAGGTGCCAGCTAAATTCCGCATCTGCGATGCCCGCAGATGCGATGGAGCAATCGCAAGAGCGGTGAAGGACCGCAGAAGCGGACATGGGTCCGCAGGTGCGCACACGTAGGTGCGACCCTTGGATCGCAGAAACGGACGCTGAGTTTTGAGTGGAATCCGCACCTGCGATGGGAATTCCGCAGGTACGGTGACGCATGTGCGAAGGCAGGTCCGCAGATGCTGTTTAACTAGTAGAAAATGGGACAAATCGAGGGTTTGATTCATTTCTTCATTTTTGGACTTGGGAGCTCGGGAATTGGCGATTTTTCGAGGGATTTTCAGAGAGAGCTTTGGGGTAACGATTTCCAACTCGCTCTTGGTTGTCTTTCATTAATCTATAGTTGTTTTCTTTATTAAATTTCGGGTTTGGATTGAAAATTTAGGAAAAATGGGAAGAAGTTCTTCAACTAAGAGTTTTGAGTTTTGATTGGGATTTAGACATCGGATTTGGATAATTTTTGTACGAGTGAACTCGTGAGTGAATGGGTGTTCATATTTTATGATTTTTACCCGATTCCGAGACGTGGGCTCGGGTCGACCTTTTAGGGAAAATTTTGGAATTTTTGTTAAAATATTGATTTCATTAATTAGATGAGTCTATTATCGTTGTATTCATGATATTCAATTGTGTTTGGTCAGATTTGGACAATTCAGAGTCGGATAATTGAGGAAAGGGCATTCTTACAGACTGTTTGAGCTTGGTTCGAGGTGAGTATCTTGCCTAACCTTGTGTGGGGGAATTTTCTCTTAGGATTTTCCCCTTAGGATTTGAGTCCTCTATGTTGATTGTAGCATGTGTGCACGAGGTGACGAGTGCGTGCACGAACTTATTTGTTGAAAGTTGGCCTTTTAAGGTCCTTAGGTCCTTGTATTCATTGAATATGCAGTTGTTCTTGTTATGATTATATATCTTAATTACTATATTCACATCTACTTGGTTAATTAGAATAAATTGCTTCATGATCCACTATTATCGTTACTTGATTCATATGTGCCTTAATTGAAACTGTTATCTCTTTTATAGCCACACTATCTTTTCATAACTGCTTATCTTTATTTGAAATTTATATTATTTCATTCTATAATTTGTTCAGTCTTAATTGAGGTTATGATTATCTTTCCGCTGCTTATCCTTAATTAAATTGTTGAAAATCCTTAGTAATTTCTCAACCTTAAAAGAAGTTTTAGATATCCTATATCTTCGTTGACTTGTTTTATTTGGAATTATTTGACTCGTGTTAGTTTCCCTGTTGTTGAAATGTATATTGATGGATCGTTGATACACATTAGTTTCCCTTTGTTGAGTTGTTCTCTTTATGCCTAGCATTCTTTACTATGATTATTCCTTGTGATTTGGTCCCATATTTTCCTGTGATTTAAAAGTTCTTGAGTTGATTTACTTGTCGTACTTTGTATTATTGCCATTGTTGTTGTTGTATTTGTTGTGGTGATGCACGAGGTTTCTGCCGTGCAGTTGTTATTATTGTGATGCACGAGGTTTCTACCGTGCGGTTGTTGTTATGGGGTTGCACGAGGTTTCTGCCATGCTATTGTTACTATTGATATTTGCACATTCGTCGTGACAAGGTGGGATATATATATATATATATATATATATATATGTGTGTGTGTGTGTGTGTGTAGGTTGCGCATGTGGCGAGACAAGGTGGGAATATTATTATACACGTGTGGCGAGACAAGGCGGGCATTTATGTTACTATTGCACACATGGCGAGACAAGGTGGGTTGCGTCAGGGATTGATTTGTGATGCTTTATGGCCTGGGGCATTCTTGTTGTTGATATTTGTGTAGTGGTATACGTACCTGTGTGAGCTTTATCTTGTGAAAGCTGTGAGAAAATATTCTACGTGTTGTCCGTTCTTCTTCTTCCTTATGCTTATTTGCTGGTATGGACTATGTTTGGACACTAGCACAAGAATACACGTAGTTAAGCACTCTTATCGGATAAGAGGTGTTCTTGATATTATTAAGCATAGATGCTCACCCTTGTTTACTTGTCTTCTATGTGAGAATGGCTCTATTGGCACGTGAGTCGTCAGTGTGGTTATGAGGTGTTATGAGGGCACAAGATACCAAGTGTTAGGGTTAAGGTATTGGGACCCGTGAGTTGTGAATTGTCCGAGGTTCGGTACCTCGTGGAGTTGTTGACTAAAACCTGATGTAAAAGCGGTTGTAATTACTGAGTTATTACTTGTCCTTGCTGTATTCGTGATTCCGGATTTAGGTTGTGTTCCATTCACTTTGTCTGCGTCATTTTCATGATATTCCGCTGATACTTGTTGTTTCTTGCTTTAATGCCATTATTGTATTGTGAGCCATATTGCATAGTCTTTATGTAGACATCATACTTCTGTTATTCATGTACTTATATATGTTAGGTTTATTAGACCAGTGAGTGTCTTGACTGTTCCTCGTCACTACTCCACCGAGGTTAGTCTTGATACTTAGTGGGCACCGCTGTGGTGTGCTCATGCTACTCTTCTGCACATTTTTGTGCAGATACAAATACTTGTTTGTTAGCTAGCTGTGTGGACTATTGCTGTGGAGACTCAAGGTAAACCTGTTGCTGCGTTCGCAGGCTTTGGAGTCACATTCCAGTTTTCGTTTTGCACTATTTACCCTTATTTCTGGACAGTTGTATTTAGAAGTTTTCTAGCAAACACTCTGTAGAGCTTATCATTTGTACTACCAGTTTTGGGATTGTAAGAGATTCTATTTAAATAATATTGTTGTTTTAATTATTGTTAGGCTTACCTAGTCCTTAAGACTAGGTGCCATCACGATACCCAAACGGAGGGGAAATTGGGTTGTGACAGATTGAATCCCTTAGCCTTGTTTGATGTATTTGAGTTGTTTTTGGTTAGCTTCGAGCCGTTTAGAGATCGGAACGCGCGTGATGGCATCTTTGGAGCATCGCTTGGCTCGCTCGGCATTAGTATTGGCTTGTTCGAGGTAAGTAACTCTTCTATACTTAGTGCTGAGGGTATGAAACCCCGAATTACGTGTTATGTGATTGATGATGAGGTGACGCACATGCTAGGTGACGGGCGCGTGGGCGTACACCCTGTGAATTGTGACTCTGTTCTTTTCACGGCACTGTTTAGTGGCCTTATTTTGTTGATATCTGTGTTTTCACCATGTGATTAAGTAACTGAGCTGTCAATCATACTAGATATCATGTTTAGGCTTTATGCTGATATTGTTAGGACTCATGGTGGTAGTTACTTGCTGTCATCTCACTGATTTCATTGATATTTCATACTCAGTCATATTCATGCATTCATATCATATCTCAGTCTCAATTGTTATTTATTGATACGTCATATCATTATTTCAGGTTAGCTTTCATGACATTGTGATCCTGTGGGCGAGACTGGAGAGATTGATGACTGAGTGAGGCCGAGATCCTGATTATGAGTGATAGTTATGGGATCGGGCTGTACACCGCAGTGGTTATATTGATTTATGATAGAGCTTGGGCTGAAGGAGCCCCTCTGGAGTCTGTAACATACCCCAAGTGAGCGCGGATGATATTATTGAGGGATGGATTTTCCTGGACATGGATTTGTCCGAAGTATTTGATACTTGGAGATGGATTTCTCCACAGGGTTGGATTGCCCTTTTTCCTCGGTACTGGTTAACTTACAGTCAGTGTTGTGTATGTTTTGGGATGGATTTCCTTGGGCCGTTTGGGCCATATACATTACCGAGTGGTTGAGCATGATGAGTGGAAAGTGTGAGACAGTGAGATTGAGTACTCTGAGAGTGTGAGTTCATGATTCATCTCTGAGATACATGGCATTGGCATGCACACATAACATACAAGCATAGATATGCATTTTTCCTCATGTTGTACGGTATCACGTCATTCATGATTTTTACACACATTGATATGTGGGCATAGAGAGGTATTTTACACTTGCTATCTTGAAAGAAATAGAAACATCTAATTTATCATGGAGAGGAATTTTGGAAAAATTTACAGTTTTCATACTATCTCATAATTTACGATGGTTTCGATAAAGGATTTGAGTTTTCACTGATATTCTTGAAAAGTGGAACTATATTCGGAAAATTGTGAAAAAGTTGAGCATTTTTATCTCTGAGTTAGTTTCTTATTTGTATGCTCTACGTTGATATGAACCGCTATTGGTTATTGGTGTTAGACCTGACCTATGTTCCAGCTCGTCACTGCTTTTAACCTAAGGTTAGGTTTGTTACTTACTTAGTACATGGGGTCAGTTGTACTGATACTACACTTCTGCACATTGCGTGCAGATGTTGGATTTTGTTGTTGCTGTGCTCGATGGTTGCCGGATTTGTAGATGTACCTGTGTTCCTGTTGTAGCTGCCTCTTGTTCATAGTAGCCTTAGATTTTATAAAAACTCTGTTTATGTAATTTTTAAAAAGAGGATGTATTTACTTCATATCAGCTTTGTAAATTCTATTCTTAGAAGCTCATGAGTTGTACTACCAGTCCTTGGGGAATGTATAAAATTAAGATCTTTATTTACTTAAATTGCTTTAAAAATTGTTATTGGAATTGGATAATTGAAAGTTGGCTTACCTAGCGGGTTGGGTTAGGTGCCATCATGACTAGTTGGATTTTGGGTCGTGACAGATTGGTATCAGAGTTCTAGGTTCATAGGTTCTACGAGTCATGAGCAAGTGTCTAGTAGAGTCTTGCGGATTGGTATGATGACGTCCATACCTATCTTAGATAGGCTACAGGACATTTAGGATATAATTCCCATCTTTCTTTCCTTATCGTGCGACATTGATTCAGCTTGAAGCATAATCCTTTGAATTCCTCCCACGTATTTGTATGCGCACATGAGCGCTCGGTAGCAATTGTGCAACGACGACTTGTGATTCCCGGGATGAGGTGCGAGATGTGATTTCTATGTGTTGATGATAGGCCAGTCCGTAGGACTTGAGGCCGGGTTTTGACTGTAGCTTGAGCACGTGCTTTTGGACTTATATGTCCGGTAGCATCCCTATGAGTGGAATTTATGACTAGATGAGTGGCCGGATTGCTATATGATGAGTATGATGTGACTAGGTGTGTGTTCAGACAGATTGGATTTGGTGAAAAGAGTTTAATTGAGATGTAAATTGGGTGCTTGATTTCCGCCTTGATTTGACGTATAGTCTCGAGTTATGGGCGTGTTGAAGGATTTTCATGTTGTTTGGTTGCAGAGTGAGGTAAGTTTTCAATGTCATAATATGAGTTCAGACTCAGGAAGATTAAGTGATTGCATAATAGTTATAACTGTGGAATGGAATAGAGAGATATTAGTTTGAAGCAAAGCAGGTGGGTTATCTCCTGCGGGGTGTCCTGAGGTTTGTGTGATCCCTATGTTGTTTTGTAGCAAGTTCTATTTTACCAGTGAATTATATGTGTTGCAATTTGGGTTTGGATCACTTATGAGAGTTGGCTTGACTGTTACAATGGTGAATGCGAGATTTGCAGCTGATATGAGATATTAGATAGTTTGTGTTACATAAGCTTATGAAGGATTTGGTTGAATTTAAGTGCGGGATTTTGGGCAGCAACAGAGTATGGGTATTATAAGTTATCAAATGCCTTATTCCTTGGCTTCGAGCCAAGTGGGGGAGTCTGCTATCGACGGGTTGATTGCACGGTTATGTGTTGTATTGGTTTCAGTTTGAGGTATACTTCTAAACCAGTTATGACTTACAGAGGTTGAGATTGAGGATGACTCGAGTGAAGGAATTTCTGGATATGGGTTGTATTACACTCTATAGGTATATGTAAATCATGAAATGATTGAGTGGTTATTCGTGAAGGAGGTAGTGTGCATGGAGTAGGAATTTGTTTGGTTGCATTAAGGTGGGATCACTTCCTTGGGTGTTGGTGTGCTAATGGGCACAGGCCGTTCGGTCCATTTGGTCGGTATAATTGAGATTTGAGCAGGGTGGAGGACTCTCGAGAATGGTTCTAATGGATGCAAGATTTAAATGTAGCAATTGGGAACTTTCAGGATTTGTATATGGCTAGAAACTGAGATTTTCAGTGGATGGTGTCGAGACTTGTGGCGTTTCTATATCCTTATGGATTCTACATTTTTGTATCAGGAATGTGAAAGAATAGCTTGAAATTCGCAGGAGGTTTCTTCGGAGTGAGTATCTCGGTTATGGTATTTTGGGGGTGCTTAAGAGAAGGTTCAGCGGCTTATGGGCTTTAAGGCATATGGTTTTATGTTAGGACCGATTATGGTGAGTTTTGGTTAAGGGTCGTAGCGTTCTGGCAAGGGAAAGTATCAACTTGGTAATAGGTTGAATCAGCACAATAAAAGATATGATCTGTTCTTTGGGTACTTGTAATGTGGTGAGTTTCTACAGGTGCTTCGTGGCAATTCTCTTGGGTTTTGGCAGCCTGCGTGGCTTGGTTGAGATAGAGAGATTTAGTTATGATGGCTTGATTATGTTCAAGTGAGTTTCGAAGAGTTTTCAATGGTTACCACCATGGTTCGAGGTGTATATTTCCTACCGGTGTGTGGATCATGTTGCGAATAGGGATTTTCTCCTAGATGAGATCAAATGGAAGGTTTCTAATTGGTTGAGTATGTAATTTGCTATGACTCAGAGTAGATTATGAGATTTCGTACTTTTCATACGATGGCATGGTATATGTGGTGTGTTGTGTGGGATTGAGATTTACATGAGCAAGGTCACGGTGTATTCTTAGGCAATATGGACGGTTTCAGATGACTAGGTGAATGACATTATTATTTGGTATGGCTTGATGAAAGTATACATTTTAGAAGGGGCAATGTGTTTTGATTTATGGATACTTCATTGGTATTGCGACACTCTCCTGATTGATCGACTACTGATATTCAAATTTTGCTATGTGGCACGGAAGAATTATAGAAGTATTCCTTGTGGGAATCGTGTATAAGAGATGTGTCATACATTCAGGCGGTGGAGTTGAGATCGGATATGGTGATCCATGGGTTCTATGGATTTGGAGACTGGGAGTTCTCATGAGTTGATGGTTTCGTGGTTGTAGACTGTGAAAATGTAGCCAAGGTTAGTCAGAGGGTAGTATGTGTTGCGATTCAGTCATTGTGGACTTTCAGAGGGTTATTATCTATCTGTGGGTGACCAGAGTTGATTCGGGGGTCCATTGGTAGGCCCAATTAGGATGTGTATTTACACCGGGTATTGGTTGGCTACATACTGCTATCGTTGAGGGATGTGCTATTCGATTGTTGCCGAGCTTATTCGTGTTCTGAAGTGATCTATGAGTTACTCTTCTATACTATGAAGAGTTGTGGTTCGTTGGTTATATGCACATATAGTGCGGTTCTATTTGGTATTTATTGCGGAATTTGAGCGAGATGAGTATTTGGGTACTACATGATTGATTGCACATTGGCTATGTCCTTTCCGGATTGTGGTATCGTTTTATTTGCTTTTCGTGGTTATAGTAATGCACTTTGGGTATTGGATGTCGAATCTCGCGTGGTTATTGGTTTTGAGCAAGGCAACTCGAGGTATGAAATACGGACCAGCATTTGGATGGGGTCACGCATTGCGATGGAGTTATGTTGAATATGATCCTTTGGGATAGATTCGTGTGTTTTGGTTCTGCAATGTGTGTCAGGTTCTTAGCATTATGTTATGGTGGTAATTGTTAAGCTTGCGGGACAGTTCCCTCATTTGAGTCATTTTCCATGGGTTGAGTACAGTTGGATTGTTGCTTATTGGTGCACGATTTGCACGGGTTGTGGCTTTAGACTGTATTGATGTATCATTTCACTGGAGTGGTCGTGTTGGATGAGATGAGTTCATTGGACCTAGAATGGATATGATCCGATTGGATTATGGTACATGTTGGAAGGATAATATCGAAAGTCGGCTTAGAAAATATGCTATAGTTCTTGTTGAAGGAGAGGGAGATTCCACAACCGGTTGATCTGATGAATGGTTATGAGTTTCTGCGTGTTGCTTTCATCATTGGAAGTATATGAAGGTGTTAGGATGAGGTTTTGTTTGATAAAAGGTTTATTAGCGGCATTTGGTTTGTTTTGAGCAACTACTGTGACTAGAAATTATCGCTATGAGGGTTTGAGTTATGTGGTATATCATGTGATTTCATCTTGGGTTATGACTATGGCTTGATACAACTTGATCAGACTTATACAGTATGTAGATGCGAGATTCTGATCTTATATAAAATTTCAGATGAGGAAATTGGATTCTAAGGCTTATGGGCTAGGTTGAATTAGGAAATTTCAGTCATGTTGTGTTATCAAACCTATATGGGATAGGGTGACGTGGGATCATCCCCGACTATGTGCATGGTAAGGTTACACTGTGATTTGATGGCTTTTGGAACAACTCTTGGCACGTTTGAGGACGAACGTATGTTTAAGTGGGGGAGGATGTAATGACACGACATGTCGTTTTGGGAATTTACACTTCGCTCAGTTGTTTGAGGGCATGAGTAGCTCCGTATGATGTACTATGACTTATATGAATCGTCAGTTTTGGTTTACAGGTTATTCAAAAATTAATTTGGAAGAATGATCCTTAACTAGAAGCTTTAAATTGGAAAGGTTTGACCAAGTTTGACTTTTAGTATTTGACCCTGGATTGGATTTTTGACGGTTCTGTTAGCTCTGTTGGGTGATTTTTTGCTTAAGAGCGCGTCCGGATTGTGATTTGGAGGCCCGTAGTAGAATTTGGCTTGAAATAGTGAAAGTTGGAATTTTGGAAAGTTTGACCGGAAGTGGACTGTTTGATATCGAGGTCGAATTTCGATTCCGGAAGTTGAAGCAGGCCATAATGTCAAGTGTCACTTGTGTGCAAATTTTGAGGTCAATCGGACGTGATTTGATAGGTTTCGGCATCGGTTGTGGAAGTTGAAGTTTTGAAGTTCATTGATTTCGAATTGAGGTGTGATTCGTCATTTCGATGTTGTTATGTGTGTTTTGACGCCTCAAGTAGGTCCGTATTATGTTATGGGACTTATTGGTATGTTTGGACGGGGACTCGAGGGGCTCGGGCATGTTTCAGATTGATTTCGGGCTATTTTTCCTTCATTTGCACTGTTGTGTTTAGCTGGTTCTGGTATGACCGCACCTGCGGCTGGTTTGCACAGGTGCGATGGTCGCAGAAGCGAGAAGAGGAGTCGCAGAAGCAAGAAGAGGCTGGGCGAGGAAGACCACAGAAGCGGACTTTTGTAGCGCACTTGCGTGCGTGCAGATGCGGGATTTGGATCGCAGGTGCGTAAGGCTTTGCAGAAGCGGAATTTGAAATCCGCAGGTGAAGAGATTTCTGGGCAAGGCTATTTTCGCAGAAGCGAAGTTTTTACCGCAGATGTGGTGGTCGCAGATGCGACTGTTTGTCCGCAATTGCAAAAAGTGCTGGGCAAAAGATATAAAAATTGAAGGTTTTGTTCTTTCTTCATATTTTGAGATATTGGACTCGGATTAAGGAGATTATTTAAGCAAATTTCACCACAAGGATTGGGGTAAGTATTCTCTACTCAGCTTTGATTACATTTCATGAATCTATCTAAATTTTTGGCAATTGGTTGAGGAACTTTAAAGAGAAATTGGGGGTTTTGGCCTAAAGTTTCATAATATGAATTTTTATGTTTTGAACACCAATTTGGAGTCGGATTTGAGTGAAGCTAGTATGGTTGGACTCGTAATTGAATGGGTTGTCAGATTTTGTGAGTTTTGTTGGGTTCCGAGGTGTGGGCCCGTGTTGGGCTTTTGGCGGATTTTGGGTTTTGATTCAAGATTTATCTCTTCTAATTGGGATTGGTTCCCTTAGCCTTGTTTGATGTATTTGGGTTGTTTTTGTTTAGTTTGGAGCCGTTCGGAGGTCGGAACGCGCGTGATGGCATCTTTGGAGCATCGCTTGGCTCGCTCGATATTGGTATTGGCTAGTTCGAGGTAAGTAACTCTTCTAAACTTAGTGCTGAGGGTATGAAACCCCAAATTACATGCTATGTGATTGATGATGAGGTAACGCACATGCTAGGTGACGGGCGTGTAGGCGTGCACCCTGTGAATTGTGACTCCGTTCTTTTCACGGCACTGTTTAGTGGCCATATGTTGTTGATATCTGTGTTTTCACCATGTGATTAAGTAACTGAGCTGTCAATCATACTAGATATCATGTTTAGGCTTTATGCTGATATTGTTAGGACCCATGGTGGTCGTTACTTGTAGAAATCTCACTGATTTCATTGATATTTCATACTCAGTCATATTTATGCATTCATATCATATCTCAGTCTCAGTTGTTATTTATTGATACATCATATCATTGTTCCGGGTTAGCTTTCATGACACTGTGTGACCATGGACGAGACTGGAGAGATTGATGACTGAGTGAGGCCGAGATCCTGATTATGAGTGATAGTTATGGGATCGGGCTGCACACCACATCAGTTATATTGATTTTTGATAGCGCTTGGGCTGAAGGAGCCCCTCCGCAGTCTGTAACACACTCCCAGTGAGCGCGGATGATATTATTGAGGGGATGGATTTCCTTGGACATGGATTTGTCCGACGTATTTGATACTTGGAGATGGATTTCTCCACAGGGTTGGATTGCCCTTTTTCCTCGGTACTGGTTGACTTACAGTCAGTGTTGTATATGTTCCAGGATGGATTTCCCTGGGCCGTATGGGCCATATACAGTACCGAGTGGTTGAGCATGACGAGTAGAAAGTGTGAGACAGTGAGATTGAGTATTCTGAGAGTGTGAGTGCATGATTCATCTCTGAGATACATGGCATTGGCATGCACACATGACATACATGCATAGAGATGCATTTTTCCTCATGTTGTACGGTATCACGTCATTCATGATTTTTACACACATTGATATGTGGGCATAGAGAGGCATTTTACACTTGCTATCTGGAAAGGAAACGAAACATCTAATTTATTATGGAGAGGAATTTTAGAAAAATTTACAGTTTTCAAACTATCTCATAATTTACGACGATTTAGGTAAAGGATTTGAGTTTTCAATGATATTCTTGAAAAGTGGAACTATATTCGGAAAACTGTGAAAAAGATGAGCATTTTTATCTCTGAGTTATTTTCTTATTTGTATGCTCTACATTGATATGAACTGCTATTGGTTATTTGTGTTGGACCCGACCTATGTTCTAGCTCGTCACTGCTTTCAACCTAAGGTTAGGTTTGTTACTTACTTAGTACATGGGGTCGGTTGTACTAATACTACACTTCTGCAAATTGCGTGCAGATGTTGGTTGTTGTTGTTGCTGTGCTCGATGGTTGCCGGATTTGAAGATGTGCCTGCGTTCTTGTTGTAGCTGCATCTTGTTCATGGTAGCCTTAGATTTATAAAAACCCTGTTTATGTACTTTTCAAACAGAAGATGTATTTACTTCATATCAGCTTTATAAATTCTATTCTTAGAAGCTTATGATTTGTACTACCAGTTCTTGGGGAATGTATAAAATTAAGATCTTTATTCACTTAAATTGCTTTAAAAATTGTTATTGGAATTGGATAATTGAAAGTTGGCTTACCTAGCGGGTTGGGTTAGGTGCCATCACGACTAGTTGAATTTTGGGTCGTGACAATTATCGTGAATAACCTCCCTCAACAATAGAGAGTGAGTCGAACGGGCATGCATAACTACAATTGGCAAATCAAGGAAGTAACCAAAACAAGTTTCTCTGAACATTGCAAATTGTCTCGAACTCAGATGTTTCATCAATGTTTGAACAATGCAAATATTGATGTTAGTATCAATCTTCAATTTAGAATGATCTTGTGGTTTGAAATAAAAATCCCAAACCTACAATGTAATAATATAAAAAGAATTATTGATTGAATATTCATATAACTGTTTTATACATTAAACGGATATATATATTGATAAAACTTTATACCGAATTAGAGGCAACACAGAAATATATCCAACATGAAATACACTTAGATATTCCACGTATAAACAACATAGAAGTACAACCAATATAGATACATGCTAAGTACAAACTTGCTACAAATATGTTCGATAAAATATACAAATTATAAATTATGTTGAATCAAATTGTAAGACAAATATACGATACCTTCAGATCCAGTGTCTGTTCTCTAGCCTCATCGACCTTTCTTCTTTTTTTGAGTGTAATGATCCAACCGGTCATTTTGACTTTTAGAATCCCGTTCCCTAAAATAAAACTTCTCGTGGGTGCTTTTAATGATTTATGACTTGCGGGGATGGTTGGTTCGGGATTTGTAAGTGTTTGGATTGAAATCGGAACACTTGGTTCCTTAAGTTGGCTTTAAAGGCCAAATTTGACTTTGGTCAACATTTTGAGAAAACGACCTCAGAATAGAATTTTGACGATTCCAACAGCTCTGTATGGTGATTTTGGACTTAGGAGCGTGTTCGGAATTTTATTTGGAAGTCCGTAGTTATATTAGATTTGAAATGGCTAAAATAAAAATTTAAGTTTGGAAGTTTGACCGGAGAGTTGACTTTTTGATATCGGAGTCGAAATCCAGTTTTGAAAATTTTCATAGCTCAGTTATGTCAATTATGACTTGTGTGCAAAATTTGAGGTCAATTGGAGCATAATTCGTGGTTTTAGCATCATTTTATGTGATTTGAGGTTTCACATAAGTTCGTATGATGTTTTAGGACTTGTTGGTATATTTAGTTGAGGTCCCGAGGGTCTCGGGTGAGTTTCGGATGGTTAACAGATCAAAAGTTGGACTTAAAAAGCTACTGTAATTTTTCTCTTCAGCTGGATATTCTAGGCTGTGATTGAGCCCAAGATTTTGCCTATATATCGAGCCCAGGGTCGAAGCAAGGGACGAAGCCCAGGCTTGAGGGCCATTATCGAGGCCACGTTCGAGGCCAGGCTCGAGGGCCATGATCAAGGCCACGTTCGAGGCTCAGGATCGAGGGCCATGATCGAAGGCCTAGCTCGAGGGACCATGATCGAAGGCAAAGATCGAGGGCCAGGATCGAGACCCAAGATCGAGGGTCACAAGATCGAGGCTCGATGCTATGACCAAGGCCCAAGCTCGAGGGCTATGATCGGGGCCTCGTTCGAAGCCAGGCTCGAGGGCCATGATCGAGGCCACGTTCGAGGCCCAGTTCCAAAGACTGCCTGGGCAGATTATAAAGGAGGGAACTTCGTCCCATTTGCCATTTTTGACGAACTTAAGCTTGAGTAGAAGCGATTTTTGGCAGATTTTCAAGGAAAAATATTTGGGTAAGTGATTCTAACTCGGATATGGTCTATAACTCGTAATTGAATGGGTTGTCGGATTTCGTAACTTTCGCCGGATTGTGAGACGTGGGCCCCACTGACGAATTTTTAATTAATTTCAGAATTTTTATTGAAAATGTAGTATTTTCTTATAGAAGTGATTCCTATAAATTTTAGTGATTGTATCGAATTATTTTTGGTTTGATTCGAGCCAATCAAAGTTGGATAATCGAGGAAAAGGCCTACTAGTGGATTAAATTGGAGCAAGACGAGGTAAGTCTCTTGTCTAATCTTGTAAGGGTGAAATTACCTCATAGGTAATTAAAGTAATAATTGTTGCTAATTGTGGGGGCTGCTTAGCTACTATTAATGCTAAAGTTCGGGTAGTTTAGGACTCAAATCATGAATTACTTGTGTAAATTGTATTCTTTATTTAACTAATATTATTTGATATATATATATATATATATATATATATATATATATATATATATATATATATATTGATATTGTGAATGGTTAGATAAAGATATTAAAGGATGGAAATCTCATATGCTTGATTTTGCTGTTTAAATTAATTAATTGTTAAGAGAAATTGTTCTTCCTCCCGAATTTATCTTATAATAAATATACTCTCTTTCCGGAGGTACATAAGAAAAATGTCCTCCTTTCTTGTGGAGCGGGCCGAACGCCTCGGCAGGATAGATGCATCTATGGATCGTGCCGCACGTCCCTCGGCAGTGTACACGACACTCTAGATCTGGCCGAACGACCTCGACAGAAATCGTGCTTAATAATAATAATTACATGATACTTTGATAGTTTATTACAGCTTGTGAAGCTAATTGACAAATTGAAAATTTTGGAATTTAATGAATTATTATCCCTGCTTGTTAAGGAATTATTGTTATTCTTGTAAATGAGAATAATTGATAAATTAGAAATTTATCGGAAATTGAAGGAATTTAATTAATATATTGAGAATTTTTAAAATTGAAGGAATTTAATTATTTCTGCTGGTTAAATAAATTATTGTTATATTCTGTGAATCGTGTTGATTTAGATATTCCAATTTTAATTCAATTATTATTATTGACCCATAGTGAGTGTCATCTCTACCACTTCGAGATTAGGCTTGATACTTACTGGGTACACGTTGTTTACGTACTCATACTACACTTGCTGCACTTTTTATGCAGGACCTAAGGCAAGTACTAGTGGGGGATCTATCGTCTTACACCCACGTTATCCAAGGGCATAGTGGTGAGCTGCATTTCCGAGCCGTTCTACAGCTACCAGTGTCTCTCCTTGTTATTTTTTCATTCTGTCTATTTTTATTTCAGACAATATTAGAGGTTTTGTCACTACTAAAAATTCGACAAACACCGACCAAGGTCGACCGACCAACTTTGGTCGGTCAAAAAACCGACCAAAAAACCGACCAAAGTTGGTCGGTTTTTCAAAATATTTTTTTTTAATTCTTTTTTTACAAAACCGACCAACTTTGGTTGGTTTTCTTTAGCGCAAAAATGCGGGAAACTATTTTTGAGTCCCGCGAAATTTATGTTTCAAGAAACCGACCAACTTTGGTCGGTTTTTCAATTAAAATAAATCGGCGGGTCATTTAAAAAAACCGACCAACTTTGGTCGGTAATTTTACTTTTTAATAAAACCGACCAACTTTGGTCGGTTATTTTCGTGCGAAAATACAATTAAAGAGTATAAATCAAATAAAAGACAATCTTAAAACAAAATGTACCAATGGTCTAGTGGTAGAATAGTATCCTGCCACAGTACAGACCCCGGTTCGATTCCCAGATGGTAAATCTTTTTATTACATAATTAAAATACCGACCAACTTTGGTCGGAAAAAACCGACCAACTTTGGTCGGTTTGTTTTGCAATATTTTTTTTTTTGAATTTAATTGACCGACCAAAGTTGGTCGGTAATTTTCGACCAACTTTGGTCGGTATTCCTTTCCGACTACAAAAATACCGCCCACAAGTAAATGGTCGCGTTTTGGTCGATTTTTGGCTATTATCGACCAACGTTGGTCGGTTTTTACCGAATTTCTAGTAGTGTGTATAATCTACTAGATGCTCATACACTTGTGACACTAGGTCTTGGCTTACACATTGGTTGAATTAAGAGTTGCTTATTTTTCTTGGTTATTTTAAATTTATTAGTTGGCTTGCCTAACTGTAGTGTTGGGCGCCATCATGACCTATGGGTGAAATTGGGTCGTGACAACATGGTATCAGAGCACTAGGTTCACGTAGGTCTCATAAGTTATGAGCGGACCTAATAGAGTCTTGCGGATTGGTACAGAGACGTCTGTACTTATCTTCGAGAGGCTATAGAGTGTTAGGAAACTACCTTTCTTCATATTCCATCGTGCAATTAATGTAGTACTAAATATCCTTCTCTTATTCTCTCACAGATGGTGAGAACAAGCTCTAATGAGGTCCCAGACCAGGAAAGATCTATTCCCCCAGTTGCTAGAGGCCGAGACAGAGGCCGAGGGAGGGCTCCAGCCCGTAGTAGAGGGCGAGGACGTCCTAGGACAGTTCCGGTTATGCCGCCAGTGGGTCCAGCATAGAATCTCATTATTGAGGAACATGGTGAGGTGCCTGTGGCAGATCCAGCTCCGATGGATTTCACATTTGCACCGGGATTCCAGGATGTTATGGGTCGTATGCTGCGGTTCATGGACAATATGACTCAGGCCGGTTTATTTTCGGCAGACCCAGCCACATCTCAGGCGGGCGGGGGAGAACATACCCCTACCGCACAGGCTCATGGACAGGCAGTTGTTGTATATCAGACCCAGGGTGCATTACCCGTGGGTGGACTCCAGCCAGTGGCAGCAGCTACACCTGAGCCTAGGCCACTTGCAGTCGTCGCTGATCCTCAGAAACTATTGGATAGATGGACTAGACTACATCCTCCTATCTTTGGCGGTGAGCGACATGAGGATCCCCAGGATTTCATTGATCGATGCAAGGATAGACTGTACAACATGAGGATATTGGAGTCTCATGGAGTAGACTTTGCTACTTTTCAGCTAGAGGGCAGGGCCCGTAGGTGGTGGCAGTCTTATGTTCTTGGCAGACCAGCAGATTCTCCTCCCATAACTTGGGACAGGTTCACCCATATCTTCCTGGACAGGTATATTCCACCCCCTCAGAGGGAAGAGTTGAGGTTTCAGTTTGAGCAGCTCCAGCAGGGTCAGATGTTAATGACCGATTATAATGTGAGGTTTTCTGAGTTATCTCGCCATGCACTTATGATACTCCCTACTGATGCGGAGAGAGTGCAGAGGTTTGTTGCAGGTTTACATACTAGCATTCAGGCCACTATGGCTCGAGAGGTTGAGATGGGAACTTCTTATGAGCTAGTCGTGGAGATAGCCCGCAGGATTGAGGGTGTACGTTAGCGTAGCCGGGAGCAAGTTACTAGAGATAAGCGGTTTAGGTATTCTGGAGAGTTCAGAGGTGCTCCATCTGGGGGCAGAGGTCAGTTCGTGAGAGGGCAATCCAGTAGGCCCCCATATCCAGCACCATCGCCTCCTAGAGGTGCTCCAGTGCGATCTTATCTCAGTGCTATACCAGAGAGTTCTTATCGCCCACCAGCTATTCAGGGTACTTCCAGTGGGTATTCAGTTCCCCAGGGCCAGACTCTTAGTCAATAGCCCACCGCACCGAAGAGTTGTTACGAGTGTGGGGACCCAGTCACATACGAAGATTCTGCCCCAGGCTTTGGGGTAAACTAGTACAACAGGGTCAGCAGCCTATGATTACCGGACCAGTTGCTCCACCAGTTGTTTGACCACCAAGAGATGGAGGACAGGTGGGTAGGGGCCGTCCTAGAGGTGGAGGTCAGCCAGGTAGAGGCCAGCCAATTGGCCCTCCAACTTGATTATATGCTTTTCCGGGCAGACCAGATGCATAGGCCTTAGATGTTGTGATTACAGATATTATTTTTGTTTGCGGCAAATATGCCTCAGTATTATTTGATCCAGGATCCATGTATTCATATGTGTCATCTCTATTTTCTCCATTCCTGGGTGTTTCTCGTGAGTCCTTGAGTACTCTTGTTTATGTGTCCACTCCTGTGAGCGATTCTGTTGTTGTGAACCGGATTTACCGGTCCTGTATTATTACATTATGTGGTTATAAAACTAGAGCAGATCTCCTATTGCTTGAGATGACCGATTTTGAAATTATTCTGGGCATGGACTGGTTATATCCATATTATGCTATTCTAGATTGTCATGCCAAGACTGTTACCTTGGCTATTCCAGCATTGCCTAAGTTGGAGTGGAAGGGTTCGTCTGTTAGTTCATTTAATCGAGTTATTTCTTTTATAAAGGCTTAACACATGGTTGAGAAGGGTTGTTTGGCTTATCTAGCCTATGTTCTGGATACCACTGCAGAGACTCCGGCTATTGATTCAGTGCCTGTAGTTCGGGAGTTCTCCGATGTATTTTCTTCAAATCTTCCAGGTATGCCACCTGATCGTGATATTGATTTCTGTATTGACTTGGCTTCAGATACCTAGCCTATATCTATCCCACAGTAACACATGGCTCCAAAAGAATTGAAAGAACAACTTGAGGAGTTACTAGCCAAAGGGTTCGTCAGACCGAGTGTATTGCCTTGGGGTGCACCAGTATTATTTGTGAAGAAGAAGGATGGAACAATGCGGATGTGTATTGATTATCGTCAACTGAACAAAGTCACTATTAAGAACAAGTATCCGTTGTCACATATTGATGATCTATTTGACCAATTGCATGGTGCTAGGGTGTTCTCTAAGATCGACTTGAGATCGGGGTACCATCAGTTGAAGATTCGGGATTCAGATGTTCTGAAGACTGCTTTTCGGACTAGATATGGTCATTATGAGTTTCTGGTGATGTCCTTTGGTTTAACTAACGCCCCGACAACATTTATGGATTTGATGAACAGGGTATTCAGGCTATATATTGATTCGTTTGTCATTGTCTGCATTAATGACATCTTGATCTACTCGCGCAGTAAGGAGGAACACGAGCATCATATGAGAGTAGTGCTTCAGATGTTACGTGAACAAAAGTTATATGTTAAGTTCTCCAAATGTGAATTCTGGCTAGAATCTAGCATTTTTGGGGCATACTGTATCGGGTAAAGGTATTAAGGTTGATCCCAAAAAGATTGAGGCAGTTCAGAATTGGCATCGTCCTACTTCGGCGATTGAGATCAGGAGTTTTCTGGGTTTAGCAGGTTATTATTGTCGGTTCGTGGAGGGTTTTTCATCTGTTGCGGCACCTTTGACCAAATTAAACCCAGAAGGGTGCTCCGTTCCGATGGTCCGATGGTTGTGAAGTGAGCTTTCAGAAGCTCAAGACAGCATTGACCACAACACCAGTGTTAGTGTTGCCTTCCGGTTCGGGGATGTATACAGTATATTATGACGCTTCATGCATTGGCTTGGGTTGTGTATTGATGCAGGAAGGGCGAGTTATTGCATATGCTTCACGTCAGCTGAATCCCCACGAGAAGAATTATCCAGTACATGATTTGGAGTTAGCTGCGATTGTTCATGCTCTAAAGATTTGGAGGCATTATCTTTATGGGGTGTCTTGTAAAGTTTACACTGATCATCGCAGTTTGCAGCATTTGTTCAAGCAGAGGGACCTAAATTTGAGACAGCGCAGATGGCTTGAGTTACTAAAAGATTATGATATTACTATCCTGTATCATCCGGGCAAAGAAAATGTGGTTGCAGATGCCTTGAGTAGAAAGGCGGAGAGTATGGGTAGTTTGGCTTTCATTTCAGCAGAGGAGAGGCCATTAGCTTTGGATATTCCGTCATTGGCTAACAGACTTGTGCGGCCGAATATTTCAGAGCCCAGCCGAGTTCTTGCATGTGTTGTAGATCAATCTTCACTATTTGAATAGATCAAGGCTCGCCAGTATGATGATCCACACTTAATGGTTCTTCAAGAAACGGTACTATGGGGTGGTGCCAAGGAAGTTACTATTGGAGTGGATGGTGTTCTGCGACTCCAAGATCGTCTATGTAATGACCTGACCGGTCATTTTGAGTATTACAACCTTGCTTTCCCCATTTACTTCTCAAATTGTACTTTACAGTTGTTGTCTGAATTGCTAGGGCAATTGGTTTGGGTCCAGTGAGATTTTGGAATGAATTGGAACATCTAGTTCAAAGGTTTAAAGCTTAAGTTAAAAATAATGACTGGATGTTGACTTATATGTAAATGACCTCGGCTTCGAATTTTGATGATTCCAATAGCTCCATATGGTGATTTTGGACTTAGGAGCGTGTCCAGAAAATTATTTGGAGGTCCGTAATGGAATTAGGCTTGAAATGCCGAAAGTTGAATTTTTGGGAAGGTTGACCGGGGTTTCACTTTTTGATATCGAGGTCGGAATCATATTTTTGAAATTGGAACAACTTTGTTATTCCATTTATGACTTGTACGCAAAATGTTAGTTCATTCCGGATTGATTTGCTATGTTTCGGCATCAAACCTAGAATGTTCGATGTCGATTCTTCAAGAATATGTGGTATCACATTAAGCAAATGAGCTCCAAATTCAGTTTTGATTAAATTATTAGATCCGTATTGAAATTACGGAGCCATAGCAAAAAGAATCGTTGAATTCGGACATCGTATGAGAGAGTTATGCCTATTTCCGTGTCGAGAATGATTTTTCGTCGCCGCGAGCGCCCAGGGTAGCGTGGGGCGCTAGCCCTGGCACTGGGAATTTTGGGATACTGGAAACTGCGCCACAGGCAGCGCCCCACGCTACCTGTGACGCCCGAAACAACTGAGGGTCTATAAAATGGGATTCTTGCTATTTTTACTCATTTTTGAGTTTATGGAGCTCGGTTTATGCGATTTTTGGGCAATTTTCACGGAAAAATATTGGGGTAAGTGTTCCTTATCCTATATTGATTATATTGCATGATTCCATACTCATTTACATCATGAATTTATGGAAGAAAAATCAGATTTTTATAAAATCTTCCAAAAATGTAAAATGAAGATTTGAAGGTCAATCCGATGTCGGAATTTGATAATTTTTGTATGGTTGGACTCGTATCGGAACGAGTGTTCAGATTTTGTAACTTTTGTCGGGTTCCGAGACGTGGGCCCCACGGGCAAATTTTGAACTAAATTTTGTATTTTTATGGAAAATTAGCATTTTTATATGGAATTGATTTCTATACCTCGTGTTGATTGTATCAAATTATTTTGACTAAGATTCGAGGCGTTCGGAGGCCGAATCACGAGGAAAAGGTTTATTGGGTTAAAGAATTTGCTTGGATTGAGGTAAGTAACTCTTCTAATCTTGGAGTTGAGGGTATGAACCCTGAATATATTTATTTTGTGAATTGTTGGGAGGTGACGCACATGCTAGGTGACGGGTGTGTGGGCGTGCACTATAGAAATTACGACATAATTGTTTATGTGGAATGTTATAGTTAAATAACCTTGGTATTTTCCATGCGGTTTTATGTATTAAAGAAATTGAGCTGAAAAGCATATTACAAATCATGTTGAGGCTATGTGCCAGTATTATTGGGACCCACAGAGGTCATATTGCTGTGAATTATTGTGTTAAATTGAAAAGTCATACTCAGTCATACTCATTTCATTGCATATCATAACTCAGTTTTATGACTCTATTTTGATGCATAAAAAATATTTTGGGTCGAATACCCTGTTTTACTGAGATGCCCGAGTGGCTTGAGAGGTTTATGACTGAGTGAGGCCTAGGGCCTGATTTATGTTTCATATTCATGGGATCGGGCTGCACGCCGCAGCATGTTGCATATTCATGGGATAGGGCTGCACGCCGCAGCATGTTTGATATCGGCCGAGGGCCTGATTGGTGAGGATGAGTGTGGATCGGGGCTGCCCGCCTGCAGCATACCTGAGTGAGGCCGAGGGCCTGAATTGTGAGGATGAGTGTGGATCGGGGCTGCCCGCCTGCAGCATACTTTACTATTATCGCACGTGAGTTGTCCATGCAGATTATAGCGCTTGGGATGAAGGATCCCCTCCGTAGTCTGTACACACCCCCAGTGAGCGCAGGTACCTACTGAGTGCGAGTGCCGAGTGTTGAGTGACTAGGAGGCATGAGTGATTGTGAGGTATGCCCGAGTGGCAAGAGTGATTGTGAGGTATGCCCGAGTGGCAAGAGTGATTGTGAGGTATGCCCGAGTGGCACGAGTGACTGTGAGGTTTTGCCCGAGGGGCTGTATATGAGTGATGTTCTGCCCGAGGGGCTATTTATGATTTTATCATTAAGTTGCATTGCATTGGTATGCACACATGACATACATGCATAGAGATGTATTTTTCCTCATGCTGTACAACATCACATCATTCATGATTTCTTACACATTTTTGACAGATGGGCATAGTGATGCATTTATTTTACACGTGTTATCCGGAAGGAAAAATGAAACATATTATTTATTATTGAGAATATTTTTGGAGAAATTTATTGTTTTCAAACTATTCATATTATTGGCAACTTCGGCAAACAAATTTGGATTTTTACTGATGTATTTGAAAGAAAGAACTACTATTTTTGAAATCATTATCTGGCTGAGTATTTTATCCCTAAGTTACTTCTCGTATTATTTGCTTTATGTTGTTATGGATTGTTGTGTACTATTGGTTGTGGACCCGACCTTGGTAGAAGCTCGTCACTATTTTCAACCTATGGCTAGGTTTGTTACTTACTCGGTACATGGGGTCGGTTGTACTGATACTACACTTCTGCACATTGCGTGCAGATATTGGCTGTTGTTGTTGCTGTGCTAGCTGGTTGCGGGACTTGAAGTTGTACCTGCGTTCCTATTGTAGCTGCCTCTTGTTCAGGGTAGCCTTAGATTTATAAAAGCTCTGTTTATGTATTATTCAAACAGACTATGTATTTATTTCATTTCCGCTTTGTATACTCTATTCTTAGAAGCTCATGATTTGTACTACCAGTTCTTGGGGAGATGTATCGGTTTTAGATATTTTCTTTTAATTAATTTCATTGGAATTGGATAGTTGGAAATTGGCTTACCTAACGGGTTGGGTTAGGTGCCATCACGACTAGTGGAATTTTGGGTCGTGACAATTTGGTATCAGAGCACTAGGTTCATAGGTTCTACAAGTCATGAGCAAGTGTCTAGTAGAGTCTTGCGGATCGGTATGATGACGTCCATACTTATCTTCGAGAGGCTACAAGGCATTTAGGATAATTTCCCATCTTTCTTTCCTTATCGTGCGGAATTGATTCAGCTTGAAATATAACTCTTTGAATTCCTTCCACGTATTCGTATGCGCACATGAGCGCTCGATATCAGTTGTGCATCGCCGGCTTGTGATTCTATGAATGAGGTTCGAGGTGTGTATTTTGTGTTTTGGTGATAGGCCAGTCTGGAGGACTTGAGGCCAAGTTTAGACCGCAGCTTAGGCTCGGTAGCTTCAGTTATAACCTGTACATTTGGACTCATATGTCCGGTAATATCCCTATGAGTGGAAGTTATGGCTCGATGAGCGGTGGAATGACTTTATGATGAGTATGATGTAAATGTGGGATGTGTTAAGACGATTTGAATATGACGAGAAGTGTTTCCTTGAAATGTAAAGGAAAGGCCATTGGGTGCTTGATTTTCGAATTGATGTGGCGTACAGTCTCTAGTAATGAATGTTTTGAAGGATCTTTCACATGGTTAAATTTTGGGGTAAAACTAAATTCTCACGTCTGGTTAATGAGTTTGTACTCAGATAAACTAAGTGATTACATAGTAATTGTGAATGTGAAAGGGTATAACAAGATACCAGAGTGAGGCTAAGTAGGTGGATTATCCCCTGCGGAGTAATCTACGTAGGAGTATTCCTTATGATGTGAGTAGAGAGTTTCTTTTCTACCAACGGGGTGTATGGGTGGAGATTTGAATCTGAAACTGGTTGAGAAAGTTGACTTGTGTGTTAAGAGGATGAATACGAGCTTAGCGGATGATTGAGGTATTTTTATGGTTGGCGTTGTATGAACTTGGGAAGAAGTTTCGTTGGACTGACTGTGACATTATGGCAGTAAAAAAAAAGTATTGGTTTTGTGAGTTATGTAATATTTTAATCTATGGCTTTCAGCCAAGTGGGGGAGTCTGCTATTGACAATTTAATTTCATGGTTAGGTGTTAATTTTTAATTTTGGTCTGAGGCATACTTGTGAAATAGCTATGACTTGCAAAAGTTGAGATCGAGGATGACTCGAATAAGGAAATTTCTGGTTAAGGATTATATTGCACGTATGAGTAAATGGAATTCGCGGGATGAGTGAGTTGTTATGGGTGAATGATGTAGTGCACACAGAGTATGGATTTGATAGGTGGTGTTAAAGTAGAGTTACTTCTTTGAGTGTTGTTGTGCTAATGGGGCACGTGTCTTTCAACCCATTTGGGTGGTGCAATTAAATTTGAGCAAAGTGTGTGACTCACGAGAAAATTCCAGTGGGTTTGAGAATTATATATAGCAATTGAGAATATTTTCGGACTTGTGTATGGATAAAATCCGAGATTTGCGTTTGATGGTGCCTGGACTTGCAAAAATTCTATATGACTAAGGATTCTATATTTTTGTATAAGGAAGGTAAGAAGAACAATTTCAAATTCACATAAGGTATTCTCAAAGTGAGTGTTATAGTTGTGGTATTTTTGAAGGTGCTTAAGAAGAATACAGTTGCTTATGGGACGTAGGGCGTTGTGGTTCTTTGGTAAGGTTTGTAGGGTGAGTTGTGGTTAAAGATCATGGCATTTTAGCAAGAAGAAGTATCAATCTAAAGACAAATTCGGAAGGGACTCGGAGAAAATAGGACAACTGGGTAGTAGGTTGGATCAGTATGGTAATAGATATGATCGGTTCTTTGGGTGCTTATGATGTGGGGGGTTTTCTACAGGTGCTTTGTGGCAATACACCTGGACTTGGCGACTTGCGTGGCTTGGATGAGTTGGAGAGATTCGGTCTTGGTGGCTTGGTTGTGCAAATGGATTCCAAAGAATTCTTGATGGTTTCTACCGGTGTGGAGAACGTGTTATGTATTGTGATTTCCTCCTGAAAAGAAGCAAGAGAAAGGTTTATAACTAAAAGGGTATGTAAATTATTGGTGACTCAAAGTTGATAATGGGATTCTTGTGCTTGTCACATGATGGCATAATAGATGCGGTGAGTTGTGTGGGATTAAGGTTGGCGTGTGCAAGGTCACGGTTTAGCCTTGAAAGGGAGGTCATAAATTCTTAGAGGCATGAACAGTTTTCGATGTCTAGATGAATACTATTACTACTTGGTGTTGTATGAGAAGGGGCGGACTTCAGAAGGCGCACTGTATTTTGACTTACGGATGTATAAATTTGTATTGCGATACTCACACTGTTGATAGAATGCTGATATTCAAATTTTGACAAGTGGCACGGAAGAATTTTTTTTAAAGTATTTCTCGTGGGATGATCTTGTATTAGAGAGGTGTTAGACATTCGGGCGGTGGAGATGGAATCAAATATGGTGATTCGCGTGTTCTATGGATTTGGAGATTGGGAGTTCTCAAGAGCGGATTGTTTCATGGTTATGGACTGTGAAGTTGTGGCCGGAGCTGGCCAGATGATAGAATGTGTTATGATTCAGTCATTATGGAGTTTCGGAAGAATTTTTATCTATTTGTGGGTAACCCGAGTTGATTTGGCGGTCCATTAGTAGGCCCAATTAAGATGTGTATTCTACACCGAGCCGGAATGGTTGACTCCATACTGCTATTGATGAGGGATGTGACATTCGGTTGATGTTGAGCTTATTCGTGTTCTGAGATGATCTGTGAGTTGATCCTTTATGCTACGAGGAGTTGTGATTCATTGGTTATGTGCACAGATAGTGCGGTCCTATTTGAGTTTATAGTGGAATTTGAGCGTAATGAGTATTTTGGTATTGCATGATCGATTGTGTAATGGTTATGTTCTTTCAGGTTTTATGTGGCATTTTTGTCATTTGCCTCTCCGTGGTTATTAATTTTGAGCAGGGTGGCTCGGGGTATATTATATAGACCAACGTTTGGATGGGGACACACATTGCAGCAGAGCTATATTAAGGTATGAACCTTGTGTTAGAATCGGGTGATGGTTCTACGGTGTATGATGAATTTTCAGCATTTCGTTGTGGCGGTAGTTATTAATATTGCAGGGCAGTTCTCTCATTTGAGTCATTTTTCATGACTGAGTATATTTGAATTGTTGCGTATTGGTGCACAGATGGCATGAGTTGTGGCTCTGAGTTATATTGGTGCGGCATGTCTGTGGAAATAGTTGTGTTTAGTAATATAAGGTCATTGGACCTCAAATGGGTACTATCATGTTTGATTACCGTATGTTAGGGAGGATAATATTGAAAGTCGGCTCAAAAAGCGATTATGGTTCTGGTTGGGCGAGAGAGCTCCATGACTTGTTTATTTCGCGTGTTTCTTTTATTATCAACAGGGTACAAAGGTTTTGGGATGAGGTTTGGTTCGATATGGGTTTAATACAAGTATGCGGTTAGTTTTGGAGTAGTCACTGCGATCGGGAATGGTGCTACGAGCAAGCGAGTTGTGTAATATGTTGGTTGATTATATCCGTGGTGATAGTTATAGCTCGATGCAACTTGTTCGGATTTATACGGTGTGTAAGTTTAAGACTTGTGTCTTGAAAGAAATTCTAAAGGTTGGAAATAAAATTCCAAGGTTTATGGGCTAGAGTTAAATTAATGAATTCAGTTGGATTGTGTTGTCAAGCCTATATGGAATAGGGTGACGTGGGTTCACCCTCGGGTACGTGTGTGGTAAGATGGAACGGTGATTTGATGGCTTGGAAACAACTCTTGGCACATTCGAGGACGAACGTATGTTTAAGTGGGGGAGAATGTAACGACCCGACCGGTCATTTTGAGTATTACAACCTTGCTTCCCCCATTACTGCTAAAATTGGGCTTTACAGTTGTTGTGTGACTTGTCGGGGCAATTGGTTCGGGTCCAGTGAGATTTTGGAATGAATTGGAACATCTAGTTCCAAGGTTTAAAGCTTAAGTTAAAAATAATGACCGGATGTTGACTTATGTGTAAACGACCTCGGATTCGAATTTTGATGATTCCAATAGCTCCGTATGGTGATTTTGGACTTAGGAGTGTGTCCAGAAAATTATTTGGAGGTCCGTAATGGAATTAGGCTTGAAATGCCGAAAGTTGAATTTTTGGAAAGGTTGACCGGGGTTTCACTTTTTGATATCGAGGTCGGAATCATATTTTTGAAATTGGAACAACTTTGTTATTCTATTTACGACTTGTACGCAAAATGTGAGTTCATTCCGGATTGATTTGCTATGTTTCGGCATCGAACCTAGAATGTTCGATGTCGATTCTTCAAGAATATGTGGTATCACATCAAGCAAATGATCTCCAAATTCAGTTTTGATTGAAGTATTAGATCCGTATTGAAATTACGGAGCCATAGCAAAAAGAATCGTTGAATTCGGACATCGTATGAGAGAGTTATGCCTATTTCCGTATCGGGAATGATTTTTCGTCGCCGCGAGCGCCCAGGGTAGCGTGGGGCGCTAGCCCTGGCGCTGGAAATTTCGGGATGCTGGAAACTGCGCCACAGGCAGCGCCCCACGCTACCTGTGACGCCCGAAACAACTGAGGGTCTATAAAACGGGGTTCTTGCCATTTTTACTCATTTTTGAGTTTATGGAGCTCGGTTTATGCGATGTTTGGGCGATTTTCACGGGAAAACATTGGGGTAAGTGTTCCTTATCCTATATTGATTATATTTCATGATTCCATACTCATTTACATCATGAATCCATGAATTTATGGAAGAAAAATCAGATTTTTATAAAATCTTCCAAAAATATAAAATGAAGATTTGAAGGTCAATCCGATGTCGGAATTTGATAATTTTTGTATGGTTGGACTCGTATCGGAACGGGTGTTCGGATTTTGTAACTTTTATCGGGTTCCGAGATATGGGCCCCACGAGCAATTTTTGAACTAAATTTCGGATTTTTATGGAAAATTAGCATTTTCATATGGAATTGATTTCTATACCTCGTGTTGATTGTATCAAATTATTTTGACTAAGATTCGAGGCGTTCGAAGGCCGAATCACGAGGAAAAGGTTTATTGGATTAAAGAATTTTCTTGGATTGAGGTAAGTAACTCTTCTAATCTTGGAGTTGAGGGTATGAACCCTGAATATATGTATTTTGTGAATTGTTGGGAGGTGACGCACATGCTAGGTGACGGGCGTGTGGGCGTGCACTATAGAAATTACGACATAATTGTTTATGTGGAATGTTATAGTTAAATAACCTTGGTATTTTTCATGCGATTTTATGTGTTAAAGAAATTGAGCTGAAAAGCATATTACAAATCATGTTGAGGCTATGTGCCAGTATTATTGGGACTCACAGAGGTCATATTGCTGTGAATTATTGTGTTAAATTGAAAAGTCATACTCAGTCATATTCATTTCATTGCATATCATAACTCAGTTTTATGACTCTATTTTGATGCATAAAAATATTTTGGGTCGAATGCCCTGTTTTACTGAGATGCCCGAGTGGCTTGAGAGGTTTATGACTGAGTGAGGCCGAGGGCCTGATTTATGTTTCATATTCACGGGATCGGGCTGCACGCCGCAGCATGTTGCATATTCATGGGATCGGGCTGCACGCCGCAGCATGTTTGATATCGGCCGAGGGCCTGATTGGTGAGGATGAGTGTGGATCGGGGCTGCCCGCCTGCAGCATACCTGAGTGAGGCCGAGGGCCTGAATTGTGAGGAAGAGTGTGGATCGGGGCTGCCCGCCTGCAGCATACTTTATTATTATCGCACGTGAGTTGTCCGTGCAGATTATAGTGCTTGGGATGAAGGATCCCCTCCGGAGTCTGTACATACCCCCAGTGAGCGCAGGTACCTACTGAGTGCGAGTGCCGAGTGCCGAGTGTTGAGTGACTGGTAGGCATGAGTGATTGTGAGGTATGCCCGAGTGGCAAGAGTGATTGTGAGGTATGCCCGAGTGGCAAGAGTGATTGTGAGGTATGCCCGAGTGGCACGAGTGACTGTGAGGTTTGCCCGAGGGGCTGTATATGAGTGATGTTCTGCCCGAGGGGCTGTTTATGATTTTATCAATGAATTGCATCGCATTGGCATGCACACATGACATACAAGCATAGAGATGTATTTTTTCCTCATGCTGTACAACATCACATCATTCATGATTTCTCACACATTTTTGACAGATGGGCATAGTGATGCATTTTTTTTACACGGGTTATCCGGAAGGAAAATGAAACATCTTATTTATTATTGACAAGGTTTTGGGAGAAATTTAATGTTTTCAAACTATTTATATTATTGGAAACTTCGGCAAACGATTTGGGTTTTCACTGAGATATTTGAAAGGAAGAACTATAATTTTTGAAATCATTATTTGCCTGAGTATTTTATCCCTGAGTTATTTCTGGTATTATTTGCTTTATGTTGTTATGGATTGTTGTGTACTATTGGTTGTGGACCCGACCTTGGTAGAAGCTCGTCATTACTTTCAACCTACGGCTAGGTTTGTTACTTACTCAGTACATGGGGTCGGTTGTACTGATACTACACTTCTGCACATTGCGTGCAGATGTTGGCTGTTGTTGTTGCTGTGCTAGCTGGTTGCGGGACTTGAAGTTGTACCTGTGTTCCTGTTGTAGCTGCCTCTTGTTCAGGGTAGCCTTAGAGTTATAAAAGCTCTATTTATGTATTATTCAAACAGACTATGTATTTATTTCATTTCCGCTTTGTATACTCTATTCTTAGAAGCTCATGATTTGTACTACCAGTTCTTGGGGAGATGTATCAGTTTTAGATATTTTCTTTTAATTAATTTTATTGGAATTGGATAGTTGGAAATTGGCTTACCTAACGGGATAGGTTAGGTGCCATCACGACTAGTGGGATTTTGGGTCGTGACAAGGCCCACTGTTTATTTGGTTGTATTCTTTTTGTATAAGCACCGGGTATTACACTTGTACAGACACCTTTTTAATAATGAATGAAGCTCATATTGTTTTTCAGATATTTCTCTCTCGAACATTCTAGGGTTCGTCTAACTGAAATCCTTCAATTTCTCTCTTTTCATTTGCAAATCTCATATGGTATCAGAGCGAACGTTGTTGGTTCACTACAAGAAAATAAGGCTATGACGACATTTTAAAAATATTGCCATAGATCACATAAATGTCACAAAATGCTTAACTTACATTTATTTTACACTAAAAATAAATGTCGGAAATTTCGATGTCGGGAATTTTCCGACATTTAAATTAGTGTCGTAAAATAATTAGTGACATTTGTTTTGCGACATGTTGTCAAATGTCCATGAGATGTACTCTCGACTCATCTTGCTTGCGACATAAAATAGAAATGTCGAAAAATATGTTTCGTCAATAGTTTTTCTGTTTTTGGTTTTTATATTAAAATAATATAATGAATTTTAAAATTCTTCATGATGAAATAATCATTTGATATTTCAGAACACCATACACCACAAAAATGAAACAAATAGCCACTTCTGCATACTCTTTTTGTAAAGAACTACAAACTGTAATTATCAAAATATTGTAAGCAACATAGTAATACATAATTGTTATCAAACAAATGTAAAATTTTTTATACATCTCTAAAATAAGTTAAGATCGTCTATAGTCTAGGCGAATAATAATCAGCAATAGGGGACAAGATCTATCTCTAAACTTAGTTTCAAGCATTTTTTATCTTGCTCGTGCCGTGTTGGAGAATATTACTCAAAACCAAATCTTCCATAATAACCGACTTTCCGTCATAACACTGGAACAACATCGAAAGGGGTTCTTGATTGATCGGCTAGCTAGAAGCCTTCCTTGAAACAGATCGTTACCCAAGTTGTGTATCCAGTACCACAACCTAGGTCACTGATCTATAAATTCAAACTTGTTGAACCTGTAACTCGTTAAAACATAAACAAACAAAAAGATAGATAATACCCCCCCTCTTGAGAAAAAAGATAGCTAACAAGTTGATAATAATCCTAAAATTCAGAATACCTTGTTATGTCCTTCCCCAATTTCATATTTTCTTGGCTTTTGCAAATGAAAATCTGGATGTTTTCAAGGAATCCCAAATCAATCGTGAGAAAGGGTTGAGGAAAGGTGAGAGGCGGTTAGGGTTTTGAAAGAAATGAATTAGAGTGAGGCCTTTATTAAGAGTTCCTAATTTGTTTTTCAGTAATAGTCTTAAAATTTTCTTAATATCCATCTATCACATTTAAGTTACAAATGCGGTAAATTTTTTATTTTTAGTTCTAAATGTCACTAAATTGTACTTTATTGTGATTTAAGATCAAAATCAAAATTATTATTTTTGTTATCATTTTTTTACACTATTCTGTCGTTATTGTTATGTCAATATTTTAAACAAGCTTTTTATCGACATTTACTATCACTAATTAAATATAAAAAATGACTTTTTTTCTTGTACAAAGTACGATTTAACAATTAAAAAATATAGTGAAATTTTCAACATTAGATGTTGTATACGGTCGAAATCGGGCATGTCAGATATCTTAGGCACGAGGAGCTGCCCCGAGGGTAAGCTCGCAATAAACCAGGCTCGAGCACAATGGCAAAGTACGGATCACGAAGATCGAAGTGCTCGTTGAAGATTGAGACCGAGCATAACCGACTTCGAGTAAGGCATAATAACGGAATGGCGAGATATTAGTAACAAACCGAAGATCTCGGAAGAAATCCCGGAACAGATCAAATCAAGCGGTTATTGACGTCAATCATGAGATTTGTTTTCGTTATTATATTTGTACCTTATTTAGGATTCCTCTACTATATAAAGAGGGACCACATTTATTTGTAAGGGGCATTGATTCACTGATAAAGATATATAAAAATACTGCTCTCTATTTTACTTACTATCCATTACTGTTCATCATTGTTTATCCTCTATTCTTTACTGTTCTTCTTACCCAACCTCGAGACCATCTTGAATTGAGGTCGAAAGCATTGCTAGAACACTGGTTTAATTTATTTTACTATTCAGATTATCAATTCAATTCCTTGTTTGTCAATTGGTATTGGATTAAATCACGTATCCTTAAAATCACTAAATAAGTTTAATTGTTAATCGGAGCGGGTGGTCAATAGTGAACCGACGAGACTCGGTCTTGTTTAAAAAGTAGCGGAAGAGGATCACGATCCCCCACAACGATGGATGGATTTGCCAGAGGCACACATCATACCTCTTGCAAAAGTCTAGAATGATCAGGTCCATCAGGCCCAATATGAAGGGATAAGTGTAAACACTTAAGTACCCCTCCACGTGGGTAGTAACGGCTTCTTCGGGCCCAAATACTACTACGTTCTTGCCTTCCCAATTGCAGTCCTTACGAACTATGAGAAGAATATCTTCAGTCATAGAACATACGTACCTCGAGACTCCTTCACCTTGGTCCTGTTTGCATGAACGCTTTCAAGGGAGGCTCGGCAGCGGGTTCATTAGCAACCACAACAAGGGAAGCCATATCGAGGGAGACCACTTCAGGGCCAACTGCTTCAGGACCAACGGGCGGTTGAGAAGATGAAGAGGCAACTTTTTGAGGAACGGTTTTCGATGGTTTGGCCATTGTCATCTGGGGGAGTGTTTGAAAATTTGAATAAAGAATGCAAAATTTTGGAAAAATGGGTTTTGAAGATGAAGAACACAATATGAAGATTTGAAGAAAATTTGGGGAAAATCTGGAGATTACTATAGAAATTGAAGAACAGGGATGAAGATATGAAGGTTTGAAGAAGGTTTGATGATGATTGGAAAGCTCGAAGGTAGTAATTTAGTCAAAAAGTAGAAAAAGAACAAAGGAAGGAAGTTTTTATAGGGAAACAACTGATGCTGCGCATTCGGGGCAACCTGCCGATGAGTGACACGTGTCCGAAATCAGAATGATGCGACTGACGGGACGGTTCGGCTCCCTCGTCGTAACGTATGAAGGAAGGAACCGGAGTCATCTGTCGTTTTCCATCGTTTCGGCAAGCCTACTCTCTAAGAAACAAGGGGACTATCTGTATACGGGTAAAACCGAGTCCAATGAGCACCCCGGTTTCCCAGTAAGGCAAACGGAGCAGGAACGTGACCGTAAGAAATCGGAGTCAGAGCGAGGAGCCCCTCATATCGGAGCTCGAGCAAAACACCTGCCCTCGGGAGCATCGGGATCACGTCCTCCGGGTCCGGTTCGAGCCTCAAGACTTTGGAGAGAAATACCAAACAGCTGCACACGACTAACAAAGGTCCGTGATGTCCGTGACCAACTAGATATCACGGAGTGTACCTTGGCCGGTATCGGCAAAAAATCAGTGATTAGCGAAGCGGAAGATTTTTACTTTTCTTAGAATTGTACGTAGGGTAAAACTCACCTACTATATAAAGGAAAAAGCTTATTATTCATAGAATACATTGTAACATGCATACCAAGGCAATTTACTCCTATTCTCTATGTTTCTAAAAGTTATTCAAAGTTCTTATTTTTGTTCATAAGTTCCTCATAAGTTCAAGCTCAGAACCGAAGGCAGGTTCCTCGTTGAGCCATTAACAGAGCCCCAGCACCTCGTGCCCTCATTTCATATCACAACTGCACGGACAATTCACGTGTCAATTATCATTATCATTTCATCACAGCACCTCGTGCCCATATTTTATACCACAATTGCACGGACAATTCACGTGCCAAATATCTTCATTATTTACTCACGACACCTCGTGCCCACATTTTATTTTATAAACCGCCTGGCAATAGCCACAGGCTCTTAATTTCCACATAAATCAGATTGTTATCAATTTACCAACACAAGACAAATGGCACAAGGTATAAAAATAAACACAAGAAAATCACAACATCACATGAAATTATCAACACCACAACCCCACATCATCACATATCGTTCCTGATAATAGCCACCTTTATCGCTCATATTGCCACCCTTATCACTCCTATAGCCACCCTTATCGCTCTGCCCAGACAATATCAATAGCCACCCTTATCGCTCCTATTTCCACCCTTATTGCTCCTATAGCCACCTTTATCGCTCCGCCCAAACTATATTCTAACAACCACAATAACAGTGAAATGCCACCCTTATACCCACATAATATCAACGGTGAAATGCCACCCTTATCTCCCCAAAATAACAACTCACACAACACAATAATTTACACGAGAAATTAACACGACAACATAATAAAATCAATTCATATCACAATTTGCCCAATGGCCACAACCAAATTACAAAGATATAACAAAATCAATTAATTTCACAACAAATAGCCCAAGGCTCCACACAATATATATAACACCCAAAAACAATCAATAGAAATATAAATTACTCAGCATAAAGCAAAACCTTCATTAATGCAAACTTAGATAATTATATAATCACTTATTATTAAGCTCACTTAAATTAATTATTTGCATAAGATTCATATTGGAATTAATTTCCAAGAAATATTAAACCAACAATACTCACGAAATTTCATAAATATTTCACGTAACAATCACATCAACTTATTATATAAAAATAAATTCAACAATAAGGATTTAGGCATGGAAAACAGATGATTTAATAGTTTTCCACAATTTTCTAATTTATTACACAATAATGCCTAAGACTTTAATTCAATAAATTTTGCACGTATAAGCCCGAGTACGTACTCGTCACATCGCGTACACGGCTTTTCACATTTCACAAATGGCACATAAGACTCAATGCCTAAGGGGTAATTCCCCCACTCGAGGTTAAGCAAGACACTTACCTTTTCGAAGTTAGGCCGATATTCCAAAATAGCCTTCTTGCTTGAATTGGCCTCAGGGCAGCTCAAATCTATCCAAATTAATTGTATAACTTCATTAAAATTCATCGGAAACAATTCCGGATAATAATACGTCGACTTAAAATTTTATTCCAAAAAGTCAACAAAAGTCAACGCGGGGCCCGCCTCTAGGAACCCGACAAAAGTTTTATGAAATCCGAACACCCACTCCGATATGAGTTCAATCCATACCAATTTTATTAAATTCCGACAACAACTCGACCTCCAAATCTTAAATTTTTATTTTTGGAAGATTTTTCAAAAATCTTGATTTCTTCCATTTAAATCTAAATTAAACGATGAATATAACCATAGATTCATGAAATATAATCACTTTCGGATATAGAATACTTACCCCAGTCGAAGTCGTGAAGAAATCCTTAAAATTGCCCAAAATCCGAGCTCCAATAATCCCAATCGAAATGAAGAAATGACAGATTTTCAATCCTTAAGTTTCTGCCCAGGTTCGCAATTGCCATAAATGGTTCGCGATTGCGAATGAACAGTGTTTTCGTATTTTCAAAAATGGTTCACAATTGCCATAAATGAACAGTGTTTTCGCAATTGCCATAAATGGTTCGCAATTGCGAATGAACAGTGTTTTCGTAATTTCCATAAATGGTTCGCAATTGCCATAATTGAACAGTGTTTTCGCAATTTCCATAAATGGTTCGCAATTGCCATAAATGAACAGTATTTTTGCAATTGCCATAAATGGTTCGCAATGGCGAATGAACAGTACCTCACCAGAAACCAGCAAACTCAAACTTCTCCAAAATGATCCAAAACCACCCTGAAACTCATCCGGAACCTCCCGGACACAAACCATATATGAATTTCATTCATAAAACACTCTACGGACCTGCTCGCGCACTCAAAACACTGAAAAGAGGTCGTCTTGACCCGATATTGACCATGGTCAAACTCCCAAATTTCTTAACTTTACTAGTCTTTCAACCAATGATCCAAAAATACACCTAAGCTCCTCGGGACCCGTCAAATCATACCAACAAGTCCTAAAACATCATACGATCTTAGTCGAAACTTTAAATTACATCGAACAATGCTAGAACCACGAATCATACCCCAATTCAAGCTTAATGAGACTAAAAAATTCCATCTTCTATATTTAATGCCGAAACCTATCAAATCACGTCCGATTGACCTCAAATTTTGCACACAAGTCATTAATGACATAATGGACATATATAAATTGTTAGAACTGGATTCCGACCCCGATATCAAAAAGTCAACTCCCCGATCAAACTTTTCAAAAATTCTATTTTCGCCATTTCAAGCCAAATTCCACTACGGACTTTCAAATAATTTTCCGGACACACTCCTACGTCCAAAATCACCATACAGAGCTATTGGAACCATGAGAATTTGAATCCGAGATCGTTTACTCAAAAGTTAACTCTCCGGTCAACTCTTTCCATTTATGCTTCTAAATAAGGATTGTTCTTTTAATTTAATTCCGAATCTTCAGTAAATCAAACTCGACCACACCCGTGGGTCATAATTTATATTGCGAAGCTGCTCGAGATCTTAAGTCACTGAACGGGGCGTTAATTCTTAAAACGACAAGTCGGGTCGTTACTGGAACCAAGTGTTCCGATTTCAACCCGAACACTACCAGATCCCAAACCAACCATCCCCGCAAGTCATAATTTAATATAAGCACATACAGGGAGTTTTATTTAGGGGAACGGGGTTCTAAAAGTCAAAATGACCGGTTGGATCATTAAACATAACACTACGAACTCAAATATATGATTTATTCCAAATTACATGTCCAATTTCGTGGTAAAAATTCAAAAATACCAATTTCTAGGTTTCTTTCAAAATCTCACAATTTCTATCAATTTTCATGCTTGAATCCATATAAAAATCATGTATTTAACTCACAATGTGAAGAAATCACTTACCCCATTATAGTTGATGAAGATGGCACTCCAAAATAAGCTCCCATGGATGAAATGAGATAAAAATAGGCCAAACCCCCATTTTTATAAAAACTTCACAGCCCAGACGACTTTTCGCATATGCGGTCATCGACCGCTGCTGCGGAAGATTCCTTGCTTCTGCGGAAGACCACTGCCAGCAGACCATCGCACCTACGGATATTCTTCTGCTCCTGCGCAACCGCAGGTGCGACACACCCAAGCGCATTTGGGCAAATTTCCGCACCTGCGGCCCTGACCTCGCTTCTGCGCATTCGCAGGTGCGCTGCTCAACTTCGCTTTTGCGACCTCATGCCCAGGCTTCCCAAGCCACTTCTACGGACCTCACCTCGCTTCTGCGAGGTCGCTTCTGTGACCAAACTTTCGTAGAAGCGGTTACACCAGTTGCTGCCCAGCTTCAGTATCTCCTAAGTCCAAAATAAATCCGTTATCCATTCGGAATCCACCCGAGGCCCTCGGAACCTTAACTAAATATACCAACACGTCCTAAAATATATTACGAACTTAGTTGTGCCTTCAAATAATATCAAACAATGCTAAAACCACGAATCACACCCCAATTCAAGCTTAATGAAACTTTAAAACTTCAAAATTCTACATTCAACGCGGAAACCTATCAAATGAAGTCCGATTGACCTCCAATTTTGCACACAGGTCATAATTGATATTACGGACCTATTCTCACTTTCAGAATCGGAATCCGACCCCGATATCAAAAAGTCTCCTCCCGGTCAAACTTCCCGAAAATCCTCCAAATTTCCCACTTTCGTCAATTGATGTCGGAATGACCTACGGACCTCAAAATTAACATCCGGACATGCTCCTAAAATCAGAATCACCATACGGAACTATTCCCAGGCTCGGAATCCCAAACGAACATCGATAACATCAAAATCCACTCCAACCCCAAACTTAAGAAATTTTTAAACCTTCAAAATGCCAACCTTCCGTAATAAGCACCGAAATATTTCTGAGCCACCCGATTCTCGACCCGAACCTACGCCCAAGTCTGAAATCATCAGACGAACCTATTGGAACCTTCAAATCCTGATTCTGAGGTCGTTTACTCAAAAGTCACACCTTAGTCAATTCTTCCAACTTAAAGCTTCCGAAATTAGAATTTTTCTTTCTAAATCTACTCCGAACTTTCCGAAATTCCATTCCAACCACAGGCACAAGTCATAGCACCTGAAATGAAGCTACTAAAGGCCTCAAACCGCTAAATGACACACTAGAGCTCAAAACGACCGGTTGGTTCGTTACAAAATATTTGAGTTATTTGGATTATATGTAAATAATCTTAAAATTTAAACCTTCTCGATAAATATAGATAATCATTGGATATTAATTAAAAAACACTACATGAAAATGCTTAAACATTTCTCAAATGTCCTAGTTATAATTCTATTTTTCTTTTTTGGTACCATTCTCCCCAGTGTCATTGGATCCAAAATGTAGTCAGGAAGCAAAATAATAACTCATATTTATGGCAAAACAATCAAAGGCTGAGACTATGAAGGACTCTTTGGATACGACTTGCCTCTTTTACTACTGCTTGAACTCTTATTTGGTGTGTTGATATTTTTTAAAAACTATTTCTATTTTAAAATTTCAATTTCTTAAACTTTATTTTTCAATAATAATTATTTTTATATTAATGTAAGTGAAAATATTATCCTTAATTCAAAACTCATTTTAATCGGCTATCTAAAATTTAAAATATTCTTTAGCCAGTGATTGTTTCCTAGTAAGACTCCATTTTCATATTTGACATTAACCATGTTAAATATCTGAGCTATTTGAATTATATATAAATAACCTTAAAATTTAAATCTTCTAGATAATTATAGATAATCGTTAGATATTGATTAAGAACACTACATAAAAAAAGGCTAACATTTTCTCAAATCTCGTAGTGATAATTTTATTTTTGCACCATTCTTATTGGTGTCATTGGAACCTAAAAAAAGTCACAAAGTGAAATAATAACTCGTATTTATGAGCTATGGCAAAGCACAAAGGTTGGCGCAATATGAACGATTCTTTGGTTAGGACGTGACTCTTTTACTACGACTTGAATTCTTATTTGGTATGCTATTATGTTTAAACAAATATTTCTATTTTGAAATTTCAATTTCTAAAATATTATATATTTTTTAATAATGATTATCTTTATAATGATGCAATTGAAGATATTATCGTTAATTTAAAATTCACTTTAATCGGCTATCTAAAAATATAAATGATTCTTTGGCCGGTGAAACTTTATTTCAGTATGACTCCTTTTTGAGTTTACCGATATCTCTAGCTAACAGATTTTGAATTTTGAATACCCTACATATACAGATTTGTTGTTATTTGAATCATTAAATGTTAGATTAATTGATTATTATTATATAACATTGCATATATTATCTTAAAATTGCCAAGTTATTTTTTCTTGACACCATACTTGGCTTAACCTCAATGCAAACTACTTAAATTGTATTTAAATTCAAATTCGAATATCATATCAGTTTCCTAGTAATAGTAATTTTTTTAAAAAAAATGACACACAATGTAAATAAAAACAAATATCTAAGATATCCTTATCTTATAATCTATGTATTTGAGTTAAAAAAAATATTTGAAATCGATGAGATCGGCATCCAAATTATTTACACTCAACAAAGATGAAACAGAAGAAGAAATTCATTGTCGTCTCTTATTTCTGTTTTTTAGATTTTTCATACATATTTTTCTACATTTACTTTCTTTTATCTTATTTTGTATGTCTTTATTTATTTTGTTACAAAAAAATAATTTATTTCGTAATAAAAGGATGAGTTTTAATAGAAATTGTTTACATAAAAACTTTATTTATATTTTTAGTCTTTGGTTAAAATTCTGTCATATTTTTCTTTTGGCTTTATCTTATCGACCTAAACTTGTGCTCACCCAACCACTTAAATTAAAAAGTTGAGGATGTGTAATTTTTATATAATTCATATATAACAGGTGTATAATCGTGTGTTGTCGGTATATCATCTATGTATATTAGCTATAAAAAATAAATAATAAATCTGGCCGGATATTATGCAATAATCCGTAAGATTTCAGTTTTTTGATTTTATCCATGATATGACTTCTATTATAATTATTTTAAAAATTCTCTACTAAAATTTAAAAATATCTTATCTTTTATTTTAAAAATTATATTATAATTTAAAATATAATCCCAATTCGAAATAATTTGTTTACATTTTAAAAATAACTATTGCACGTCATACCAAATATTTTTTTAAATATACTTTTTATTACACTTGAAAATCGCTATAGAATCTATCAATTAGAAACCAATATCTCTCTTGTTGAATTTGAGAAAAAAAAGCTTTCACATAATCTAATGATTCAAAACTAATATTCTTCAATGAAAAAAATACTATACCCTTGCAATGTTGGTTTGACTGCAGCTAAATGAAGAGGTTTCGGCTTATACCCTTTGTGATGACCCAAAAATGTCATATTTAATTTAAACGTCTATTTCTGTGTTCTATGAAGATGTTGAGACCTTACCTGCTACAAGTTAAGTATCACCTGAGTAGTTGATGCTAATGGTATTCCTTTTCTAGTAATATATTGCTTATGATGCCAGTGTTAGTATTGTTTTCATGTTGTGTTACGTTGATTGGATTATGCATGTGTTGTTAGGATTGGTTTCTCGAATTCTCTGGCAAGTGAATAGGCCCAGTTACAAAGGAAACTCTGGCGCAATTTTTGAAAATTTTGGGAGTTAATAAAAATTCGGGAAATTGAAATGGGTGAAAGAAGAGATAAGTTATGTTATGTGTTTGGGGGAGGACTCTACTTCTCATTTGAGGACTATTAATATTATGAATACCAATTGGATATGATAACAAGTGTACGAGGCATATTATAAGTGATATGGGGTCTAAGGAGAGGCCTAAGTCTAAGTCAAGTTAGAAAATTTCATAATAGACTAAAGTTTCAAATAAGTATGCACAAGACCAAACTTTGAATGAGCATTTCTATCTATATATAAGGAATTATGTGATGATCTATCTATCAAATGAAAGTCTTCGAGTCTAGTTTCTGACTCTTCAAACCGTTCGTCATTTGGACACTCCTACAAGAAGTTATGACCAAATTACCAAAGGCTGGCAGAATGCGAGTCTGCGGCCAAATCTGCAATCACCGAAGTGGTTATGCGACCGCAAAATTAGTCGCAGACCTGTCCAGAGAAGCCCATTTTTGGGCACCAATTTTGCGGTGTATTGTGCGACCCGCATACCCATTCTGCGGTCATGCGACCGCAGACCCGATTTCGGAGGGTTAATTTTCCTATTTTCATAACCCGACCCTATTTTGATAAATAGGCTTTGTGGCTTATTTTGGGGCAATTATCTGATGATTTTAGAGAGAAGTGAGAGTGTTTTAGAGAGAGAAAGAAGCTCAAGTGCTTTGTTCATCAAAAATCTTGTTCAAGCTTTGAAATCCAATAAGGAATTATCACAAGATCTTCACCCAAGAGGTAAGCTTCTAACCCCTATTCTTCAATTTCGAGTTTGGGTAAAGATGGGTGATTGTGAGTGTGATTCTTGCGTGTGAGAGTATTAGTCATACATGCTTGTACCAATAAGGTTATGGGAAGATTGTTGAGTTCAAATGGGTAAAGATTGGATTGAAAATGGTACGTACAAGGTCGAGTTTGGTTTTCGGAAGGTTCGGAATTAAATCGAAAGAACAATTCTTATTTTTGAAACTTAAATGAAAAGAGTTGACCGGAGTTTGACTTTTGAGCAAACGACTCCGAAATGAAGTTTTGATGATTCCAATAGTTTCATATGGTGATTTCATACTTAGGCATATGTCCAGATTTGGATTTGGAAGTCCGTAGGTCAATTCAGCCCATTTTTGGCGAAATTGGAAAAATTGAAGTTTTAAAATATTTATAAGTTTGACCGAAGGTTGATTTTGTCGATAACGGGTTCAGATTTCGATTTTGGAAATTGGAACAGTTCCATTATGTCATTTCTAATTTGTATGCAAAATTTGAAGTCATTCCGGATTGATTTGATACGTTTCAGCGCAAATTATAGAAGTTGGAAGATTTGAAAACTCATAATTCGATTCGAGACGCAATTCATAATTTCGACGTTGTTCGACATGGTTTGAGGGCTCGACTAAATTCGGTCTTGTTCACGAAAAACCGAAGGAGGATCACGATTCTCCACCGCGACAGATGGATTTGTCCGAGGCATACTTCGTACCTCTTGTAGAAATCCAAGATAACCGGGTCTACCGGGCCCAATGTGAAGGGACAAATGTAAATACATAGATACCCCTCCACGTGGGTAGTGATGGCATCTGTAGGCCCGGGGACTACTACGTTCTTACCCACCCAGTTGCAGTCCTCTCGGACCACGGGGAGGATGTCTTCGGTAATGGAGCATATATATCTTGATACACTTTCACCCCGGCCCTGCACCGACGAGGGCTTCTCAACCTTAAAGTCATCGACAATCGAACAACCCCCGGAAACGAACATTTTCAAAGGAGGCTCGGCAGCCGGTTCATCGGTAGTTGCGCCAGGAGCAGATCTCTCGAGGACGACCACATCGGGAGTGATCTCCTCGATTTCAGCAGTTAATTGCGAAGAAGAAGAAGCGACTTGTTGGGGAAAAGATTTGGAAGTTTTAGCCATTGCTATCTGGAAAAAGCTTGAAAAATATGAAGATAAATTGGAAGATGAAAAGTGAGGTGCGCTAATTTGGGTAAAAATTAGGTAAAAACTTGCAACTTACTATGAAAGTCTTGAAGAACGGAGATAAAATGTTAGAATGTGAACAAGGGTAGTGATATCCTGAAAACTCGAAGGTAGAAGCTTCGCAAAAAAGTAAAAAATGAACAAAGGAGGAAAGTATTTATAGAGGTTTCACGCCGTTTCGTATTCAGGGATGACCCGCCGATGATTGATGCATGTTTGAAATCATGACGTCACGACTGACGGGACGTTTTGGATTCTTGGTTGTTTCTGTCACGGCGTATTGAAGAATGGATCGAAGTGCATATGTCATTTCTCGTCGTTTCAGTAAATTTACTCTCTGAGAAACGAGGGGACTATCTGTATACGGGTGAAACCGAGCCCGTTTGATACTTCGGTTCTCGATGGAGTAAACGGAGCAGAGATATGATCGTAAGAAACCGAAATCGGGGCAAGGAGCTCCTCGAGTCAGGTTCTGGGCAAAACACCTGCCCTCGGAAGAATCGGGGCCACATCCCCCAGGTCCGATTCGAATCCCAAAACTTCGGAGAACATCACGAGATAATCGAGCACGACTAGAGAAGGGTTGTGATATCCGCGCCCAGCCGGATGTCACAGCGTGAATCTCGGCACGTATCGGCAGAAAATATGTGATTAGCAAATGGAAGAATTTTACATTTTATGAAATTGTACTTAGGGTAAAACTCCCCTACTATCTAAATGGTCGTTTGACTATTCATTAGACACATTGTAACACGCATATCAAGGCAATATATTCTTATTTTCTCTTTTATTCAAAAGTTCTTACTTTTGTTCATCAGTTCTTCATTGTTGTGAGCCCGGGATCGAAGGCAGGCATTACATTAAACTGTTACTGAGTCTGAGATCACTCCCTTAATTGGTTTGACAATTTATTACATCATTTATCTGTTTAATCTAACATTATTTATTATTTGTATTGAATTAATCCACATATCCTTAAAACCACATATAAATTTAATTATTATCCGTTTTTATGGTAAACACTAATAATGGTAAATGCGCTTTAGTTAAAATAGCAGTGTAAGTAAGTTTTTCCCATAGTAACAGTTGTACATTATTGTGCACAACATAAAAGAAGTACAATTCGTCCATGCATCTAATAATATCACAACCAAGTTCCAAAGATTAGTAACATATTGTAAAAGATTTAAGGCATATTATGGGGAATATTGATTGAGTGGTTTGTAAATTACATCGTTGATATGGTTCTTGAATTCCTCTGGGAAGCGATACCCATCGCCATGTGTATGTATAGAATAAGCTGCGTTGATTGTCGTCCAAAAAAGATCCTTGCACACTTGTGGCAATTGGCTTTCTTTATTTTGTAGAACCATCCCTAGCAACTCTCTTCTCTTACTTTCCATCATTTCCTTTATCTGTCTTATAGCCTCTTCTTCAGAGATAGTTCCCTGACTTTGTGTTATTAATATTGATACCATATTTGTTGAACTTTCTGCTTGTTCTCTCTGCAAGAACACACGAAATAATAAGGATTAATGTTATAATTATATACTTGTATGTCTACTTGAAAAAAAAGCGTACAAAATAGATTCAACGTGGTCTGATCCTTCTAGCGCGAAAACTTAGTGAGACGAGCTTAATAAGAAGAAAATGAACCAGCAGCACATTATATTATATTAATTTATCAAATATCAATCTAGCCGGACAAGGCTTTGTTTTTGTGTCACTTCTCACTTTCAAATGTAAATTTTAGTAATTTTTGGAATAAAATTTGATTTGAAGAAGTTAGTGTTTCGAAAAAAGAATATTTTATGTAAAATTTTATCTCAGTTCAATATATTGAAAAAAGATTGTTAAAAATCAATAGCCAACATTTGATAAAATATTCTTCTAACGAAGAAAATAATATTACCTTGTAACTGTGTATATCATTAATCAATCGGGCCACAGCAGCTGTACAATTGCATAAGGCACTGACCTCAGAACTTTCTATGACATCCTTGGACAGTTTTGGTCCAAGAAGATATAGTGATGTGAGAACAAAACATGGAACACCAATAGTTACACATGCAACAGACAAGTACTCCTCTATGCTTGGGGTAGTTGATTTAATTTTCCAAAGGTCCAATTCCACCAGCATACACTTCAACATATCAATCCACTATAACAAGATATATTTCTAGTCAATCGAAAAGAAAGAAATATAAGCATGAAAAAAAAATTGATTTAGAGAATATATAATAATTAATGTACTTCTTCATACCAAGTTAATAAGGTGATCTTTGACACATCGACCTTGCTTAGTTTCCGCCTTTGCCGCAATTTCCTCTACCATTTTGTAAAGTGCCAAAAAGAAAATTCTAACCCTCTCTGAACGGAATCCGACGGTTGAGTATCCCTCCCATCTATAGTGAAAGTGTTAACATAATATGTGAAAGAGTATGAGTATCTAATCCAAAATTTCAAGGTAATCGGGTGGAGTATCCCAGGACAATTAATTAAACTCTTTTGGAAACTATTACACAACCGATAAGGGACAAGTGTAACATTCTCTAATACTCTCTTGCAACACAGCCTGGTTCTACGGTTTGTTTCTGTTTTGGTTATTATTTTTAACGTAGAAAGAGAAGAGTCTCAACAAATTGTGATCTTCAAGAGTTAAGTAGATTAGGCTCAACATGATAATTGATAAGTTAGGCCATAGCAATGTTAGTGGCTTAATGGTTTGAATGAAAAAAAGAAAGTTTTGGCTCTGATACCATGTGAAAGAATATTAGTATAAATCCAAAACCATAAAGCTATGAATGAAGTAGCCTAGGATCATTTGAACCCTTTTGAAAGCCCGTACAAAATTGATGAGGGACAAGTGTAACATTCTTTATCATAAACTCAAGTGCCTCTAA